>NC_054704.1:2734668-2782446 GCF_016097555.1 Gigantopelta aegis
TATCATATAATCTCAAGCTTAATACATGTGTTTGTAAACTTTAATTCCAGTCCGTCATTTATAGATATTCAAATGATGTAAGAAGATGTGGCGCTGTGTCAAACTCGAATGACGTCATTTTGGATGTCCTTACATAAAAAATAAACTAGTGCTTAAAGTATGTTTTTTCATGAACGCTGGACAGCTTTCAGTGTGAAATTGCTATTGAAATGTTTTTATTTGATGATCATGAATGCATACGTCAATTATGGAGTGTCACCCTAGTACGTTTGCTTAAATGGCAATAAACCTAGTGTCGTGATCTCGATTAATTTACATCCAATTTGCAACGTTATCAAATTCTTAAAAGTATGTGATCTGAAAAATATCACATACTTTGATTGCACTGAAAATGTCAGATATTATATGATTTCCTTATATATACACACCACGTGTGACCACTGTGCCCCAAGAAATCGACGGCAAATGACCACCACGGCAACCACTACTGACTTGTGATTGACACATACTATTGTAGAAATGGTATATCATAAGCATAGCTGATAGTACCTGGATCACACAAGGGTACACCGCAGTACTCCCACCTGTCGTCAGGGTCTGTCGTGTAACACCAGAGGCGGCCGTCACTGTCCGGATCGCTACAGTAATTGTTCACCTCTGTCATACTGTCAGCGTGGAAATAGTACGGGTAGATGTTAAACCTTTTGTGACTGTGGGGGTCCTGTGAACCAAACCTCTGGCAAGGTACCTCGAACCCAGAAACCTTCACGGTTGATTTCGTCCCAGCGTAGAAGTATGCACGATTCTCGATTTTGTTGTAAGAAAGAGTTGCTGTTGGAATAAAAGACACTTCATATTACACGAGTGAAAGTTAACACACATAGACAATATTACATGACTGAAAGTTAACATACATAGACAATAATACATGTATGATAGTTAACACACATAGACAGTATTACATGACTGAAAGTTAATATACATAGACAATAATACATGTATGATAGTTAACATACACAGATAATATTACACAAATCAAAGTTAACAGATAATATTACATGAGTTTAAGTTAACATAGACAGTATTATATAAGAGGAATGAATGAATGAATGAATGTTTAACGACACCCCAGCACGAAAAATACATCGGCTATTGGGTGTCAAACTATGGTAATGCAAACAAACAAGGTGATGATCAACATCAATATAAAAATTCAAGATTTAAATAAAAACAGTGTAAAGAACTGTGCAAAAATACAAATATCACAGATAGACAATGACGTTTACTCAGTATTTCAATTTGTGCTGTATTGACCATTCTCAAAGAGAATGTTACACCCCTGCACCACGGCGAGGTTACAGCACGCGCAGAGGTATATAAGAGGAAGGTAACATACATAGATAATATTACAAGAGTCTAAATTAACAGACATAGTTAAAATTACATGGAAAATATTACACGAGTGAAAGTCAAGACACATGGAAAATATTATATGAGTGAAAGCTAACACGCATTGATAATATTACACGAGTGAAAGTTAACAGATAATATCACACGAGTGAGTTAACATAGATAATATTACAAGAGCGAAAGTTAACAGATAATATCACACGAGTGAGTTAACATAGATAATATTACACGAGTGAAAGTTAACAGATAATATCACACGAGTGAGTTAACATAGATAATATTACAAGAGCGAAAGTTAACATACTAGTAGATAATATCACACTAGTGAAAGTTAACATAGATAATATTACAAGATTGAAAGTTAACATAAATAGTATTACACGAGGGAAAGTTAACATAGACAATATTACGCTAGTGAAAGTTAAAATAGATAATATTACAAGAGTGAAAGTTAATATAGATAGTATTACACGAGTGAAAGTTAACATAGATAATATTACAAGTGTGAAAGTTAACATAGATATCATACGAGTGAAAGTTAACATAGATAATATCACACGAGTGAAAGTTAACAGATAATATTACAAGAGTGAAAGTTAACAGATAGTATTACGCGAGTGAAAGTTAACAGATAGTATTACGCGAGTGAAAGTTAACAGATAATATCACACGAGTGAAAGTTAACAGATAATATTACAAGAGTGAAAGTTAACAGATAGTATTACGCGAGTGAAAGTTAACAGATAGTATTACGCGAGTGAAAGTTAACAGATAATATCACACGAGTGAAAGTTAACAGATAATATTACAAGAGTGAAAGTTAACAGATAGTATTACGCGAGTGAAAGTTAACAGATAATATCACACGAGTGAAAGTTAACAGATAATATTACAAGAGTGAAAGTTAACAGATAGTATTACGCGAGTGAAAGTTAACAGATAATATCACACGAGTGAAAGTTAAGATAAATAGTATTACAAGAATGAAATTTAACATAGATAATATTACACGAGTGAAAGTCAACGTAGGTAAAATTACAACAGTGAACGTTAACATAGACAATATTACACGAGTGAAAGTTAACATAGATAATATTACAAAAGTGAAAGTTAACACACATTGGTAATATTATACGAGTAAAAGTTAACATATAGCAGATACTATTCCACGAGGGGCTGTTTTAGAGGGGGTGGCTCGTCTATTGGTGAAAATCCAAATAGTCATCAGATGCTGCATAGCTATTAATCTGACAAAATAAGTTCATTCATTTATACCTAACGCTATTTCTTTCCGTGTGACCATGCCTTTAGTGCTTTAAATATCGCTGGAACATTTATTTAAGATTTATGTCAGTTAGATACGAAAACCAAAGAAGATGGTATACAAAAACAAAAGATATGAAAATTTCGATTTGAATAGGTCACATTTGTATCTTGGTAATCAAAGACTTGAAAGAAAACATACGTTAAAAGAGAGTAAAATATTGCAATGCACGATTGGTGATACATATATCATGGGCCAAAATAGAGTAGCTGAATTGTAGATGATTATAATCTAGGTAATAACATTACAATACACCAGTAGGTAATAACGTCTTACGACCACATGTCATGGTAGATGTTTCACAGACACACGATACAATAGTGAAAATGTAAATGTATACGACCTAGGTAATAGTCTCACGATCACGTATCATGGTAGAGTTCCCAGATAGAAAACACAAGTTGAATCATAGTTTTTACAATGGAGATAACATAATCGTACTATCACATATCATGGTAAAGAGTTCCTAGGTAAACAATAAAAGTTAAATTGTAGATGATTACAATGTAGGTAATAACAACTTACGATCACACCTCATGGTAGAGAGTTCCTGAACAAACAATAAAATAGTTAAATTGTAGATGATTACAATGTAGGTAACAACAACTTACGATCACAGATCATGGTAGAGAGTTCCTGAACAAACAATAAAATAGTTAAATTGCAGATGATTACAATGTAGGTAATAACAACTTACGATCACAGATCATGGTAGACAGTTCCCAGACTCCAGTTTGGCGAGAACACGTTGCTGTCGGATTTCCTTCTCGTAATTTGAAATCATCTTTACAACCATACATGATCTTCATCCCATCTTCTGACTTTTTAATTACTTCAGCACCAAACAGCACGGGTGGCGTCAAACATTCAATAGCTTTTTAAATACAAAACGTTAACATGTGTGACACCAAATATCTTTATATTATAATACGTGACTGGTATTTAACATTCGGGGGTGCTTATAGGGTTGCATTATGTATTATTATTTTTTTGATTCCTACCTAAATTAATTTTTGAACAAGTGCTTCTTCTTCGTCTTTTTGCCCTTTTTCCCCTTCTTTATCGGCCTCGGTGGCGTCGTGGTTAGGCCATCGGTCTACATGCTTGTAGGTACTGGGTTCGGATCCCAGTCGAGGCATGGGATTTTTAATCCAGATACCGACTCCAAACCCTGAGTGAGGTCTCCGCAAGGCTCAATGGGTAGGTGTAAACCACTTGCATCGACCAGTGATCCATAACTGGTTCAACAAAGGCCATGGTTTGTGCTATCCTGCCTGTGGGAAGGGCAAATAAAAGATCCCTTGCTACCTGTCGTAAAAGAGTAGCCTATGTGGCGACAGCGGGTTTCCTCTAAAAACAATATCAGAATGACCATATGTTTGACATCCAATAGCCGATAGTAAGATAGAAAATCAATGTGCTCTAGTGGCGTCTTGTTACAACTATACTGACTGCTCTATGTATATATCCTCATACGGCCTGAATGCAAATACAGTTTAATTCAATTTTATGCATGCATATACACTGTTTTTTATTAAACTGTTGAATTTTAAACTTGATGTTGATCATCACTTAATGTTTTGGATTTACCATAGTTTGATACCCAATAGCCGATGACTGTTTCGTGCTGGGGTGTCGTTAAACATCTAATCTATTGATTCTAATGGGAATCCTCATTCTGTGGTTCCGCCTTTTCTATCATATTCTCATAATCATTAGTACAACAACAAAAAAAGCATTTACTGACTGAACATTAACCAATTTTATTAATTTGAAATAAATAAATACACTAAAACGATCAATTTTGTTTTTTTAAGCATTGTCATGCCAAATTGAGATTCATACTGTTATGTACGTCATTTTTAAAGTCACATAATATTATTTCAACCAATCAAAGCATTTATAACAAAGAGTATTTGCTGATTGGAATTATGTTCAAGAACTGCATTATTTAAAGAAAAACGCACGCAGACTGTAGCGACTATTAAACCACATAACCTTGAGACTGCATTTCATAATGTTGGCACAGTATACCAGTATATTGTGATCGCAAGACATTACGATTTTAATTAATACATGTTAGTATGTGTAAGAGAATTATAAAAGCAAAACACAATTAGGCGAATTTCTAAACTACAAATAAAACTTTATACTTATAGATGACCAAAGTGCAAAAAACGTGTCCTAAACCCAACTAATTTTATATCACCAGGATTTGAAAACAACAATTATTACACACCCGTTTGTGAAAATAGCATGTGTTATGTTTGAACAGACATAGAGAATACTACATGACCGGCCGTTAGATATCATTTATCTTACAACGAGTTGTTTTAAAACGAGCGAAAGCAAGTTGGATACATTTTTAAACAACAAGCCCAGTGGTAAAGTAGTCCAGTGGTAAAGTAGCCCAGCGGTAAAGTAGCCCAGCGGTAAAGTAGCGCAGCGGTAAAGTAGTCCAATGATAAAGTAGCCCAGCGGTAAAGTAGCCCAGTGGTAAAGTATCCCAGTGGTAAAGCGCTCACATGATGTGCGGTCGGTCTGGAATTGTTCCAGACAGTGCACCACGACTGGTATATCAAAGGCCGTGGTATGTGCTATCCTGTCTGTGGGATGGTTTATAAAAAAACCCTCTTGCTATTAAGGACGACGACAGTCTTTCTTTCTTTCATCTTTTAAAACTTAAAATTAATATTCTGTCTAGAATTATGAAAAATAAAAATATACCCACCAATAGAGACGGCGTTGTCTGCTTGTTATAGAAATCTGACAGTGGTGAGGTCTCACTACACAGATCACTTCCGGGTGAGAGTTCATTGATCACGGTCCACTATAGTTCCTAATTGTGACACATGTTATGGTTCACCTATTCACTTCTAGGAAATGGTGAAGAATTAAAACAATATGTATGTTTAATGGTAAGCCTTCTGACTGTATTTTGCCCATGTTATTCTGTAATATTGTGCATCGACCTTTTGGGACATGGGTATACAGCGCAAATGACAGCCGGAGAGAATCGGTTAATGAACCACCTGTTCCGACCGGTACTACAGCCAGATGCGGTCATATAACAAAAAACTGAGACGGAAATGTTCTCAATTTTGGAGTGAAAATAAATGCTGATATAATGTATGTTCGCAATGGTGTATGTTGTTAGTGCCAACGAGAACCCGTTCTATTGGCAATCTTCGTTTGAAGTTGGTCAATTTAACATGGGTTTTAATGGCAGATGACATCCGTGTAGTGAGACCTAAAGGTTAATTGACCAGTTTTTATTTTAATGTGGCGAAGCATTGTAATAATATAGCTAATTTTGAATTTGAATGACGTCAGTATTCTAATGACGTCACTTTGCATCTCCTTACAATAACCATAACCTGGGTAAACGACGTTCCCGTTTTGAGAATGCTGGAAAAATTCCAATGCAAAATTGCTGTTGAATTTTCTTTTGTGAACATTACTAATGCACCTGAATGTATTTGAAGAAAATCTTGTAATTAAAAAATTGTACCTTTTACGAAATATGGATTTCAAGTGAAATTACGGTGAGATATGCTATATTAATTGTGTACGTCGTACACAATGATTGTGTAGGAATCGGTGGGAGAGGGATATAAGTGTACGGTTTATTTTTACCAACTCTATATATATATATATATATATATATATATATATATATAAAAATAAAAATGTGGCTTGTATCTCCCCATTATAATTATATAGTGTGCCCTCCTCCACTAGGAATCCCCCACCCCTCACTCCAGATATTGTGTGTATCTATATGAATATACCTGTATAATATATTTATTTTTATATCAGGTTTAAATATTATATACAAACACGCACTTGCACAGGGGATAAAATCCTTTCTGACCTCACCAAATGTGTCTATAATATGATACTTTTAAAATGACAGACCTTAGTTTTTATACACGTATTTTTCACAATTAAAGCCGGGTTTTTTTCATATAACTTAAATTAAAAGTACTTAAATTTTATTATTTAGAATGTCAATTTTCGTACACCTGACGTGGTTCTGGTCATCTAGATTTGTGTAATAGCTCAAAAAGGCTTTTTTGTCATTCTAAAAACGCACATTCGTCTGAAACGTAATAGTTATCGAGACAATCTCTAGTTATTTCTTGGACGGTATTTCCCTGTTTAAACACACATTTTGTATCACACTGTTTTTACCACACTTTAGAAACACTATGTACCGATAGTTTCATTTTATACTGGATCACCAGGCTCCTAAACTAGTTCCCTGCCCTAAGTACAAATAAGTTGTCTTGTCGGTGTTGTGTTGTCACTATGGACCTGGAAAGGTTAACAACAGAAAGTAATCCTGTTCATGCCTTGATCTTTATATAAAGGTTAACAACAGAAAGTAATCCTGTTCATGCCTTGATCTTTATATAAAGGTTAACAACAGAAAGTAATCCTGTTCATGCCTTGATCTTTATATAAAGGTTAACAACAGAAAGTAATCCTGTTCATGCCTTGATCTTTATATAAAGATTAACAACAGAAAGTAATCCTGTTCATGCCTTGATCTTTATATAAAGGTTAACAGAAAGTAATCCTGTTCATGCCTTGATCTTTATATAAAGGTTAACAACAGAAAGTAATCCTGTTCATGCCTTGATCTTTATATAAAGGTTAACAACAGAAAGTAATCCTGTTCATGCCTTGTTAACAACAGAAAGTAATCCTGTTCATGCCTTGATCTTTATATAAAGGTTAACAACAGAAAGTAATCCTGTTCAATCTTTATATAAAGGTGGGGAATCTTTATATAAAGATTAACAACAGAAAGTAATCCTGTTCATGCCTTGATCTTTATATAAAGGTTAACAACAGAAAGTAATCCTGTTCATGCCTTGATCTTTATATAAAGGTTAACAACAGAAAGTAATCCTGTTCATGCCTTGATCTTTATATAAAGGTTAACAACAGAAAGTAATCCTGTTCATGCCTTGATCTTTATATAAAGGTTAACAACAGAAAGTAATCCTGTTCATGCCTTGATCTTTATATAAAGGTTAACAACAGAAAGTAATCCTGTTCATGCCTTGATCTTTATATAAAGGTTAACAACAGAAAGTAATCCTGTTCATGCCTTGATCTTTATATAAAGGTTAACAACAGAAAGTAATCCTGTTCATGCCTTGATCTTTATATAAAGGTTAACAACAGAAAGTAATCCTGTTCATGCCTTGATCTTTATATAAAGGTTAACAACAGAAAGTAATCCTGTTCATGCCTTGATCTTTATATAAAGGTTAACAACAGAAAGTAATCCTGTTCATGCCTTGATCTTTATATAAAGATTAACAACAGAAAGTAATCCTGTTCATGCCTTGATCTTTATATAAAGGTTAACAACAGAAAGTAATCCTGTTCATGCCTTGATCTTTATATAAAGGTTAACAACAGAAAGTAATCCTGTTCATGCCTTGATCTTTATATATAAAGGTTAACAACAGAAAGTAATCCTGTTCATGCCTTGATCTTTATATAAAGGTTAACAACAGAAAGTAATCCTGTTCATGCCTTGATCTTTATATAAAGGTTAACAACAGAAAGTAATCCTGTTCATGCCTTGATCTTTATATAAAGATTAACAACAGAAAGTAATCTTTGTTCATGCCTTGATGCCTTGATCTTTATATAAAGGTTAACAACAGAAAGTAATCCTGTTCATGCCTTGATCTTTATATAAAGATTAACAACAGAAAGTAATCCTGTTCATGCCTTGATCTTTATATAAAGGTTAACAACAGAAAGTAATCCTGTTCATGCCTTGATCTTTATATAAAGGTTAACAACAGAAAGTAATCCTGTTCATGCCTTGATCTTTATATAAAGGTTAACAACAGAAAGTAATCCTGTTCATGCCTTGATCTTTATATAAAGGTTAACAACAGAAAGTAATCCTGTTCATGCCTTGATCTTTTATATAAAGGTTAACAGAAAGTAATCCTGCCTTGATCTTTATATAAAGGTTAACAACAGAAAGTAATCCTGTTCATGCCTTGATCTTTATATAAAGGTTAACAACAGAAAGTAATCCTGTTCATGCCTTGATCTTTATATAAAGGTTAACAACAGAAAGTAATCCTGTTCATGCCTTGATCTTTATATAAAGAAAGTAATCCTGTTCAACAGAAAGTAATCCTGTTCATGCCTTGATCTTTATATAAAGGTTAACAACAGAAAGTAATCCTGTTCATGCCTTGATCTTTATATAAAGGTTAACAACAGAAAGTAATCCTGTTCATGCCTTGATCTTTATATAAAGGTTAACAACAGAAAGTAATCCTGTTCATGCCTTGATCTTTATATAAAGGTTAACAACAGAAAGTAATCCTGTTCATATATAAAGGTTAACAACAGAAAGTAATCCTGTTCATGCCTTGATCTTTATATAAAGGTTAACAACAGAAAGTAATCCTGTTCATGCCTTGATCTTTATATAAAGGTTAACAACAGAAAGTAATCCTGTTCATGCCTTGATCTTTATATAAAGGTTAACAACAGAAAGTAATCCTGTTCATGCCTTGATCTTTATATAAAGATTAACAACAGAAAGTAATCCTGTTCATGCCTTGATCTTTATATAAAGGTTAACAACAGAAAGTAATCCTGTTCATGCCTTGATCTTTATATAAAAAACAACAGAAAGTAATCCTGTTCATGCCTTGATCTTTATATAAAGGTTAACAGAAAGTAATCCTGTTCATGCCTTGATCTTTTATAAAGGTTAACAACAGAAAGTAATCCTGTTCATGCCTTGATCTTTATATAAAGGTTAACAGAAAGTAATCCTGTTCATGCCTTGATCTTTATATAAAGGTTAACAACAGAAAGTAATCCTGTTCATGCCTTGATCTTTATATAAAGAAAGTAATCCTGTTCATGCCTTGATCTTTATATAAACAACAGAAAGTAATCCTGTTCATGCCTTGATCTTTATATAAAGATTAACAACAGAAAGTAATCCTGTTCATGCCTTGATCTTTATATAAAGGTTAACAGAAAGTAATCCTGTTCATGCCTTGATCTTTATATAAAGGTTAACAGAAAGTAATCCTGTTCATGCCTTGATCTTTATATAAAGATTAACAACAGAAAGTAATCCTGTTCATGCCTTGATCTTTATATAAAGGTTAACAACAGAAAGTAATCCTGTTCATGCCTTGATCTTTATATAAAGGTTAACAACAGAAAGTAATCCTGTTCATGCCTTGATCTTTATATAAAGGTTAACAACAGAAAGTAATCCTGTTCATGCCTTGATCTTTATATAAAGGTTAACAACAGAAAGTAATCCTGTTCATGCCTTGATCTTTATATAAAGGTTAACAACAGAAAGTAATCCTGTTCATGCCTTGATCTTTATATAAAGGTTAACAGAAAGTAATCCTGTTCATGCCTTGATCTTTATATAAAGATTAACAACAGAAAGTAATCCTGTTCATGCCTTGATCTTTATATAAAGGTTAACAACAGAAAGTAATCCTGTTCATGCCTTGATCTTTATATAAAGGTTAACAACAGAAAGTAATCCTGTTCATGCCTTGATCTTTATATAAAGGTTAACAACAGAAAGTAATCCTGTTCATGCCTTGATCTTTATATAAAGGTTAACAACAGAAAGTAATCCTGTTCATGCCTTGATCTTTATATAAAGGTTTAACAACAGAAAGTAATCCTGTTCATGCCTTGATCTTTTATATAAAGTAATCCTGTTAACAACAGAAAGTAATCCTGTTCATGCCTTGATCTTTATATAAAGGTTAACAACAGAAAGTAATCCTGTTCATGCCTTGATCTTTATATAAAGGTTAACAACAGAAAGTAATCCTGTTCATGCCTTGATCTTTATATAAAGGTTAACAACAGAAAGTAATCCTGTTCATGCCTTGATCTTTATATAAAGGTATATACAGAAAGTAATAAACAGAAAGACAGAAAGTAATCCTGTTCATGCCTTGATCTTTATATAAAGGTTAACAACAGAAAGTAATCCTGTTCATGCCTTGATCTTTATATAAAGGTTAACAACAGAAAGTAATCCTGTTCATGCCTTGATCTTTATATAAAGGTTAACAACAGAAAGTAATCCTGTTCATGCCTTGATCTTTATATAAAGGTTAAAGTAATCCTGTTCATGCCTTGATCTTTATATAAAGAAAGTAATCCTGTTCATGCCTTGATCTTTATATAAAGGTTAACAACAGAAAGTAATCCTGTTCATGCCTTGATCTTTATATAAAGGTTAACAACAGAAAGTAATCCTGTTCATGCCTTGATCTTTATATAAAGGTTAACAACAGAAAGTAATCCTGTTCATGCCTTGATCTTTATATAAAGGTTAACAACAGAAAGTAATCCTGTTCATGCCTTGATCTTTATATAAAGGTTAACAACAGAAAGTAATCCTGTTCATGCCTTGATCTTTATATAAAGGTTAACAACAGAAAGTAATCCTGTTCATGCCTTGATCTTTATATAAAGGTTAACAACAGAAAGTAATCCTGTTCATGCCTTGATCTTTATATAAAGGTTAACAACAGAAAGTAATCCTGTTCATGCCTTGATCTTTATATAAAGGTTAACAGAAAGTAATCCTGTTCATGCCTTGATCTTTATATAAAGATTAACAACAGAAAGTAATCCTGTTCATGCCTTGATCTTTATATAAAGGTTAACAACAGAAAGTAATCCTGTTCATGCCTTGATCTTTATATAAAGGTTAACAACAGAAAGTAATCCTGTTCATGCCTTGATCTTTATATAAAGGTTAACAACAGAAAGTAATCCTGTTCATGCCTTGATCTTTATATAAAGGTTAACAACAGAAAGTAATCCTGTTCATGCCTTGATCTTTATATAAAGGTTAACAACAGAAAGTAATCCTGTTCATGCCTTGATCTTTATATAAAGGTTAACAACAGAAAGTAATCCTGTTCATGCCTTGATCTTTATATAAAGATTAACAACAGAAAGTAATCCTGTTCATGCCTTGATCTTTATATAAAGGTTAACAACAGAAAGTAATCCTGTTCATGCCTTGATCTTTATATAAAGGTTAACAACAGAAAGTAATCCTGTTCATGCCTTGATCTTTATATAAAGGTTAACAACAGAAAGTAATCCTGTTCATGCCTTGATCTTTATATAACAACAGAAAGTAATCCTGTTCATGCCTTGATCTTTATATAAAGGTTAACAACAGAAAGTAATCCTGTTCATGCCTTGATCTTTATATAAAGGTTCATGCCAACAGAAAGTAATCCTGTTCATGCCTTGATCTTTTATATAAAGGTTAACAACAGAAAGTAATCCTGTTCATGCCTTGATCTTTATATAAAAATTAACAACAGAAAGTAATCCTGTTCATGCCTTGATCTTTATATAAAGGTTAACAGAAAATCCTGTTCATGCCTTGATCTTTATATAAAGTAATCCTGTTCATGCCTTGATCTTTATATAAAGGTTAACAGAAAGTAATCCTGTTCATGCCTTGATCTTTATATAAAGATTAACAACAGAAAGTAATCCTGTTCATGCCTTGATCTTTATATAAAGGTTAACAACAGAAAGTAATCCTGTTCATGCCTTGATCTTTATATAAAGGTTAACAACAGAAAGTAATCCTGTTCATGCCTTGATCTTTATATAAAGGTTAACAACAGAAAGTAATCCTGTTCATGCCTTGATCTTTATATCTTTATATAACAACAGAAAGTAATCCTGTTCAGCCTTGATCTTTATATAAAGTAATTAACATATAAAAACAGAAATCCTGTTCATGCCTTGATCTTTATATAAAGGTTAACAACAGAAAGTAATCCTGTTCATGCCTTGATCTTTATATAAAGATTAACAACAGAAAGTAATCCTGTTCATGCCTTGATCTTTATATAAATAACAGAAAGTAATCCTGTTCATGCCTTGATCTTTATATAAAGCTTAACAGAAAGTAATCCTGTTCATGCCTTGATCTTTATATAAAGGTTAACAGAAAGTAATCCTGTTCATGCCTTGATCTTTATATAAAGGTTAACAACAGAAAGTAATCCTGTTCATGCCTTGATCTTTATATAAAGGTTAACAACAGAAAGTAATCCTGTTCATGCCTTGATCTTTATATAAAGGTTAACAACAGAAAGTAATCCTGTTCATGCCTTGATCTTTATATAAAGGTTAACAGAAAGTAATCCTGTTCAGAAAGTAATCCTGAAAGTAATCCTGTTCATGCCTTGATCTTTATATAAAGGTTAACAACAGAAAGTAATCCTGTTTGCCTTGATCTTTATATAAAGGTTGCCTGTTCATGCCTTCTTTATATAAAGGTTAAACAGAAAGTAATCCTGTTCATGCCTTGATCTTTATATAAAGGTTAACAGAAAGTAATCCTGTTCATGCCTTCTTTATATAAAGATTAACAACAGAAAGTAATCCTGTTCATGCCTTGATCTTTATATAAAGGTTAACAACAGAAAGTAATCCTGTTCATGCCTTGATCTTTATATAAATAACAACAGAAAGTAATCCTGTTAACAACAGAAAGTAATCCTGTTCATGCCTTGATCTTTATATAAAGGTTAACAGAAAGTAATCCTGTTCATGCCTTGATCTTTATATAAAGGTTAACAACAGAAAGTAATCCTGTTCATGCCTTGATCTTTATATAAAGGTTAACAACAGAAAGTAATCCTGTTCATGCCTTGATCTTTATATAAAGGTTAACAACAGAAAGTAATCCTGTTCATGCCTTGATCAACAGAAAGTAATCCTGTTCATGCCTTGATCTTTATATAAAGGTTAACAACAGAAAGTAATCCTGTTCATGCCTTGATCTTTATATAAAGGTTAACAACAGAAAGTAATCCTGTTCATGCCTTGATCTTTATATAAAGGTTAACAGAAAGTAATCCTGTTCATGCCTTGATCTTTATATAAAGGTTAACAGAAAGTAATCCTGTTCATGCCTTGATCTTTATATAAAGGTTAACAACAGAAAGTAATCCTGTTCATGCCTTGATCTTTATATAAAGGTTAACAACAGAAAGTAACAGTTATAAACACTCGGCCGGCCAATACATCACCAGTTATAAACACTCGGCCGACCAATACATCACCAGTTATAAACACTCGGCCGGCCAATACATCACCAGTTATAAACACTCGGCCGACCAATACATCACCAGTTATAAACACTCGGCCGACCAATACCACCAGTTATAAACACTCGGCCGACCATCCACCAGTTATAAACACTCGGCCGACCATCCACCAGTTATAAACACTCGGCCGACCAATCCATCCACCAGTTATAAACACTCGGCCGACCATCCACCAGTTATAAACACTCGGCCGACCATCCACCAGTTATAAACACTCGGCCGACCAATACATCACCAGTTATAAACACTCGGCCGACCATCCACCAGTTATAAACACTCGGCCGACCAATACATCACCAGTTATAAACACTCGGCCGACCAATACATCACCAGTTATAAACACTCGGCCGACCAATACATCACCAGTTATAAACACTCGGCCGACCAATACATCACCAGTTATAAACACTCGGCCGACCGACCAATACCATCCACCAGTTATAAACACTCGGCCGACCAATACCACCAGTTATAAACACTCGGCCGACCATCCACCAGTTATAAACACTCGGCCGACCAATACCATCCACCAGTTATAAACACTCGGCCGACCATACCACCAGTTATAAACACTCGGCCGACCAATACATCACCAGTTATAAACACTCGGCCGACCAATACATCACCAGTTATAAACACTCGGCCGACCAATACATCACCAGTTATAAACACTCGGCCGACCAATACATCACCAGTTATAAACACTCGGCCGACCATCCACCAGTTATAAACACTCGGCCGACCATCCACCAGTTATAAACACTCGGCCGACCAATACATCCACCAGTTATAAACACTCGGCCGACCCATCACCAGTTATAAACACCGACCAATCCACCAGTTATAAACACTCGGCCGACCAATACATCACCAGTTATAAACACTCGGCCGACCAATACATCACCAGTTATAAACACTCGGCCGACCATCCACCAGTTATAAACACTCGGCCGGCCAATACATCACCAGTTATAAACACTCGGCCGACCATCCACCAGTTATAAACACTCGGCCGGCCAATACATCACCAGTTATAAACACTCGGCCGACCAATACATCACCAGTTATAAACACTCGGCCGACCAATACACCAGTTATAAAACTCGGCCATCGGCTCGGCCATCACCAGTTATAAACACTCGGCCGACCAATACATCACCAGTTATAAACACTCGGCCGACCAATACATCACCAGTTATAAACACTCGGCCGACCATACACCACCAGTTATAAACACTCGGCCGACCGGCACCAGTTATAAACACTCCAATACATCACCAGTTATAAACACTCGGCCGACCCATCACCAGTTATAAACACTACCATACCACCAGTTATAAACACTCGGCCGACCATCCACCACTTATAAACACTCGGCCGACCAATACATCACCAGTTATAAACACTCGGCCATACCACCAATACACCACCAGTTATTATAAACACTCATACATCACCAGTTATAAACACTCGGCCGACCAATACATCACCAGTTATAAACACTCGGCCGACCAATACACCACCAGTTATAAACACTCGGCCGACCAATACACCACCAGTTATAAACACTCGGCCGACCATCCACCAGTTATAAACACTCGGCCGACCATCCACCAGTTATAAACACTCCACCAGTTATAAACACTCGGCCGACCATCCACCAGTTATAAACACTCGGCCGACCATCCACCAGTTATAAACACTCGGCCGACCATCCACCAGTTATAAACACTCGGCCGACCAATACATCCACCAGTTATAAACACTCGGCCGACCAATACATCACCAGTTATAAACACTCGGCCGACCAATACATCACCAGTTATAAACACTCGGCCGACCAATACATCACCAGTTATAAACACTCGGCCGACCAATACATCACCAGTTATAAACACTCGGCCGACCAATACATCACCAGTTATAAACACTCGGCCGACCAATACATTTATTATTACAATTTCAGTCCATCCACCAGTTATAAACACTCGGCCGACCATCCACCAGTTATAAACACTCGGCCGACCAATACCACCAGTTATAAACACTCGGCCGACCATCCACCAGTTATAAACACTCGGCCGACCAATACATCCACCAGTTATAAACACTCGGCCGACCAATACATCACCAGTTATACATCACCAGTTATAAACACTCGGCCGCCAATACATCACCAGTTATAAACACTCGGCCGACCAATACATCACCAGTTATAAACACTCGGCCGACCATCCACCAGTTATAAACACTCGGCCGACCAATACATCACCAGTTATAAACACTCGGCCGACCAATACATCACCAGTTATAAACACTCGGCCGACCATCCACCAGTTATAAACACTCGGCCGACCATCCACCAGTTATAAACACTCGGCCGACCATCCACCAGTTATAAACACTCGGCCGACCATCCACCAGTTATAAACACTCGGCCGACCATCCACCAGTTATAAACACTCGGCCGACCATCCACCAGTTATAAACACTCGGCCGACCATCCACCAGTTATAAACACTCGGCCGGCCAATACATCACCAGTTATAAACACTCGGCCGGCCAATACATCACCAGTTATAAACACTCGGCCGACCAATACATCACCAGTTATAAACACTCGGCCGGCCAATACATCACCAGTTATAAACACTCGGCCGGCCAATACATCACCAGTTATAAACACTCGGCCGACCAATACATCACCAGTTATAAACACTCGGCCGACCAATACATTTATTATTCCAATACACCAGTTATAAACACTCGGCCGACCAATCCACCAGTTATAAACACTCGGCCGACCAATCCACCAGTTATAAACACTCGGCCGACCATCCACCAGTTATAAACACTCGGCCGACCATCCACCAGTTATAAACACTCGGCCGACCATCCACCAGTTATAAACACTCGGCCGACCATCCACCAGTTATAAACACTCGGCCGACCAATACATCACCAGTTATAAACACTCGGCCGACCAATACATCACCAGTTATAAACACTCGGCCGACCAATACATCACCAGTTATAAACACTCGGCCGACCAATACCACCAGTTATAAACACTCGGCCGGCCAATACATCACCAGTTATAAACACTCGGCCGACCAATACATCACCAGTTATAAACACTTATAAACACCAATACATCCACCAGTTATAAACACTCGGCCGACCATCCACCAGTTATAAACACTCGGCCGCCAATACATCACCAGTTATAAACACTCGGCCGGCCAATACATCACCAGTTATAAACACTCGGCCGACCAATACATCACCAGTTATAAACACTCGGCCGACCAATACATCACCAGTTATAAACACTCGGCCGACCAATACATCACCAGTTATAAACACTCGGCCGACCATACCACCAGTTATAAACACTCGGCCGACCAATACATCACCAGTTATAAACACTCGGCCGGCCAATACATCACCAGTTATAAACACTCGGCCGGCCAATACATCACCAGTTATAAACACTCGGCCGACCAATACACCACCAGTTATAAACACTCGGCCGACCAATACACCACCAGTTATAAACACTCGGCCGACCAATACATTTATTATTACAATTTCAGTCATTCCACCAGTTATAAACACTCGGCCGACCATCCACCAGTTATAAACACTCGGCCGACCATCCACCAGTTATAAACACTCGGCCGACCATCCACCAGTTATAAACACTCGGCCGACCAATACATCACCAGTTATAAACACTCGGCCGACCAATACATCACCAGTTATAAACACTCGGCCGGCCAATACATCACCAGTTATAAACACTCGGCCGACCACCAGTTATAAACACTCGGCCGACCAATACATCACCAGTTATAAACACTCGGCCGACCAATACATCACCAGTTATAAACACTCGGCCGACCAATACATCACCAGTTATAAACACTACATCACCAGTTATAAACACTCGGCCGACCAATCCACCAGTTATAAACACTCGGCCGACCAATACACCACCAGTTATAAACACTCGGCCGACCAATACATTCCACCAGTTATAAACACTCGGCCGACCATCCACCAGTTATAAACACTCGGCCGACCATCCACCAGTTATAAACACTCGGCCGACCATCCACCAGTTATAAACACTCGGCCGACCAATACATCACCAGTTATAAACACTCGGCCGACCATCCACCAGTTATAAACACTCGGCCGACCAATACATTTATTATTACAATTTCAGTCATTCCACCAGTTATAAACACTCGGCCGACCAATACATCACCAGTTATAAACACTCGGCCGACCAATACATCACCAGTTATAAACACTCGGCCGACCATCCACCAGTTATAAACACTCGGCCGACCAATACATTTATTATTACAATTTCAGTCATTCCACCAGTTATAAACACTCGGCCGACCATCCACCAGTTATAAACACTCGGCCGACCATCCACCAGTTATAAACACTCGGCCGACCATCCACCAGTTATAAACACTCGGCCGACCAATACATCACCAGTTATAAACACTCGGCCGACCATCCACCAGTTATAAACACTCGGCCGACCAATACATCCACCAGTTATAAACACTCGGCCGACCAATACATCACCAGTTATAAACACTCGGCCGACCAATACATCACCAGTTATAAACACTCGGCCGACCAATCCACCAGTTATAAACACTCGGCCGACCAATACATCACCAGTTATAAACACTCGGCCGACCATCCACCAGTTATAAACACTCGGCCGACCAATACATCACCAGTTATAAACACTCGGCCGACCAATACATCACCAGTTATAAACACTCGGCCGACCAATACATCACCAGTTATAAACACTCGGCCGACCAATACATCACCAGTTATAAACACTCGGCCGACCAATACATCACCAGTTATAAACACTCGGCCGACCAATACATCACCAGTTATAAACACTCGGCCGACCAATACACCACCAGTTATAAACACTCGGCCGACCAATACATTTATTATTACAATTTCAGTCATTCCACCAGTTATAAACACTCGGCCGACCAATACATTTATTATTACAGTTTCAGTCATTCCCCCAGTTATAAACACTCGGCCGGCCAATACATTTATTATTACAATTTCAGTCATTCCACCAGTTACAAACTCTCAGCCGACCAATACATTTACATGGCTGTTAAAAGTAAAATGTTGTGACTGAAATTTCAAGGTACAGGGCATTCAAAATGGTAATGTTTTATACGACAATTGTCGTCCATTTTAAACATGTATTTCTCCCATCTCACACCATGTTATTTATTTTATTGGACAAAAACATTAATTTGATGGGTCCTGCAGTGAACCTATATTAATGGAAATAGCAGTGGCGTAGGCAGGATTTTGTATTGGGGGGGGCCCCTAACCCTAACCTTAACTCCAACCCTAGCCCTAACCCCAGCCATAACCCCAACCCCCAACCCCAACCCCAACCCCAACCCCAACCCCAACCCCAACCCCAACCCCAACCCCAACCCCAACCCCAACCCTAACCCTAACCCTAACCCACAACCCTAACTAAAAATAATAATGGAGGGGACCGGGCGGATATTATACCTCAAAGGGAGTGAGTACCACATTTAAATTAAAGGTGGGGTTTTTTCACTTAATTTACAACTACTGTAGTAACATTTTTTGTTTTGTTTTTTAATTACAAAAACTATACCAAAAATGATTTTTTTTAAATATATAAATAATAATAAAATATTTGAAGAAAAAAACGTACGAAACATATGTACACACCTTTTTACAAAATAAGATCGTCTGCTTAAAATAGCACAGCAAATGATAGTGCAAGGTGCACATCAAGTCAATAGCCTACTTTACTTTCTACGTCCGTTCGGACTATGTAAATAGCGGATTAGACGTGTTGCGATAGATCCCAAATATGTGTTAACGCAAAAGTTGTATTCTTCTACCAAAACTGTATTATATCAGACAATGTAGGCATTATTACTAAAAACTACGACACAACACGTCAACAGACTATCAAAACAGGATAAAACTAATTTGCATATCCAGGTCAGACTTTTTCGTCACGTGTTCGTAATCGATTGGAAAACCAAAACGAAACTTGTTCGATGTCTTTTTTCTTTTTTTTAAATATACAATTAGCTAAATTTTTAAAAAATTTTATGAGTTCAAGTATCCGCGATAAGAGCAACTTTGGGAATTTTTATTGGGAAACTATTGGGTCGTAATTGGGAAAAGGTTTGATATTGGATTGGGAATTTACGTTAGGGGAATGGGGCCGTTCATCAGCCCCAAAATGTATGGTAGATTATACCCATCCGATAGGTACCTAAGGGGGGGTCAGTGGGGCAAAGAAAACGGCCGAAGTGATCGGCTTGACATTACGGAAACCGAAAACGGCCGAAGTGATTGAAAAAATAATTTTCAAAATTTCTCTGACGACGGAAATCCGTCTCACGACGGACAGTTAACAGCCATGCATTTATTATTACACTTATGGAACTCGTTAAAAAAAAAAAAAAAAAAAAAAAATTCTATAAATATAAATCAATTCCTAACAGTGAATGTTCGGGGTACTGAAGTTCGGGAAAGGGGTGTGCATCTCAGCACCACCAACGCAGTTCTGGATCCCACCTGATTTTACCTTGGAGTTGGTCAAGTGGAACCTATGAACTACCAGTATACTATATTATACTATACTGTATAGTCGTGTAACCATGGAGTTACTTCCCCTAACACAAACTTGCCGGTTGATTTACAAATTAAGTTCATTCACCCGTTTTCCTGGTGTCCGCCGGGAAGAGCGTACAGTCCAGCCCCTGACGACCCTTTTCTAATTCCCAGCAGGACACAGTTCGGGTGGTGTTCACTCGTCACAAACACGCCCACACCGACATTCGCTCCATCACCTCCACGTGTTACAGCGGGCGCTGACATGTTGCTTTTACATATCCAGGTTCTACTATACCAAATGAAATACCATAGGCGATAATGTTAAACACGTGTCTAAAACTAACCAAATTATGACCCCATACGCATGAATACTACAACTCCCTCCTCCAAAGTGTTAATTGAAGAAGGTGGAACCTTTTTTGGCTGATTTTAAATATTATTATATAACATTACAGGGTGTTTTTACAACATATATATATATATATATATATATACTCTTCAAAAAAAGAAACGCAAAAGGGTACAAATGGGTTATAACTCCGATTTTATGTTTCCTACCGGTTCATGCTTTGTGAATATAAGGTCATTGTATGTCCCAAACACATTCCCACGGTTACATTCGATAAAACGCAGCTACTGTACAATAAAGTTCCAAAATGTGAATATTCGCAAAAACGCAGCCACGTGCAAACCATGTCACCACTGCACGTGCGTTGTCTGCACGTGCAACATGAACACCGACAGTATAAAAGTGCAGGGTGTTCGCTTGCCTGGCCTCTGTATCTGGCCGACAGTTGACAATCCAGGACATGCCACGTCTCAGTGAACCGCAGAGAAACAATGCCATCGGCCGACTAGACGCAGGCGAATCCAGAACGGCCGTTGCCAGGGCATTCAATGTGTCCCCAAGCACCATCTCCAGACTGTGGGACCGTTACCAGCAACATGGATCAACACGTGACCTCCCTAGATCCGGTCGACCACGGGTCACTACCCCCGGGCAGGACCGCTACATCCGGGTACGCCACCTTCGGGAACGATTGACTACTGCCACCTCCACAGCCGCAGCAATACCAGGTTTGCGCAGGATATCCGACCAGACCGTACGGAACCGCCTACGTGAGGTAGGAATTCGTGCCAGACGTCCAGTTCGAGGTGTCATCTTAACACCACAACACCGTCGACTCCGATTGCAGTGGTGCCAGATTCATCGACAATGGCCTCAACTGCGATGGAGACAGGTGTGGTTTAGTGACGAGTCCCGATTTCTGCTCCGACGTCATGATGGAAGATGTCGCGTGTATAGGCGTCGTGGTGAACGTTATGCGGCAAACTGCGTGCAGGAAGTGGACAGATTCGGCGGGGGTAGTGTCATGGTGTGGGCAGCCATCTCACACACTGGCAGAACTGACCTGGTCCACGTGCAGGGCAACCTGAATGCACAGGGCTACATTGACCAGATCCTCCGGCCACACATCGTTCCAGTTATGGCCAACGCCAACGCAGTGTTCCAACATGACAACGCCAGGCCTCAGACAGCACGTCTCACAACGGCTTTCCTACAGAACAACAACATTAATGTCCTTCCTTGGCCATCGATATCACCGGATTTGAACCCAATTGAGCATCTATGGGACGAGTTGGACCGACGCCTCCGACAGCGACAACCACAGCCCCAGACCCTGCCCGAGCTGGCAGCAGCCTTGCAGGCCGAGTGGGCCACCATCCCCCGGGACGTCATCCGTACTCTGGTTGCTTCAATGGGCAGGCGGTGCCAGGCAGTTGTCAACACACGCGGAGGCCACACCCGGTATTGACTCCAGATGACCTTGACCTTGGTGGTGTGTCCTATCACTTACTCACAATGGACTAGAGTGAATTGTGAACAATCCTGCAACATTTGGTAATTATCGGACTCACCATTCAATAATTATATCAATTCTCCAAATGTTACGACAATGTGGTTTTGCGTTTCTTCTTTTGAAGAGTATATATATATATATATATATATATATATATATATATATATATATATATATATATATATATATATATATATATATATATATACACACCGTTACACATTTTGTTACAACTTAAAGTTTCAGGTAACCTGATTATATATATATAATTAAAAACTTTCCGAATTTATACGATTTACTGTATTCTGATTGGCTGACGTCACTAAAGAACCAAGCGTTATCCTTCCATAAACCTCATAAAAATACGTCATCACGGAAGACCAAGATCGATCGAGAGATTTTATACCATTTGTGACTTTTATACATCGATAAATTCCTAAAAAATGAGAAACAATTCTTATATATACGAATAGAAAATCCTTCTGTGTTGCTGGCACCTCTCCTCTAAAGTAGCAAGGGGGCTTGAGATAATATATTTTATATAAAGAAAGTCAGAAGCCTCCTTTAAAAGTCATATATCCCTTTTTAATTAAAATTTTCGCCTGTTCAGGCTTCATCAGGGAAATCTGTCGACAAAAATAAAATATAATATATAATAGTTTCACACAAACTTAAAATAACAAGGCTACTACTGGTAGTAGCTAGTGGGAATTGTCCAGTCGGTAGAGCGCTGGACTCTCATACGGGGGGTCCATGGTTTGAATCCTTTGAGTGGATGATGATTTCTCTCTTACATTTGGAGTATGGACTGGAAATGTCTCGGCTCCAAAATATAATTATAACTCAAGTGACGACCTGTAGAAGTTCAACTGCCCGTGGCTCACAACTCCGAGTAACGTTGGTATACAGTGTTCCTCCTGGCAGTAGGGGCAGAGCGCTGGGCTCTTGTATTGTGGGTTCATGGTTCGAATCCCCTCTCTCTATGTTTTTATTATAATGTATTTTAAGAATCGGTGCAGTAGGTTCGATTTCCCTCAATGTACCCTGCACTTTATGGTTTGTTTGTTTTGTTGTTATTGTTGTTGTTTGGGATTTTTGGTTGGGTTTTTTTTGTTATTAAAATGTATATTAAAGTGACAGATCCTAGTTTTTAATTACTACGTTGCATTTTTCACTATTATATCTGTGTTTAAAGCTGCAGTCCCTGGAATATTTTTATTATTTAAGCATTTAGAATGGATGATTCAGTTCTGTTTGGTACATATAAGGTCCACCACATCGCTATAGTTTGGCAAAGCTCGCTTATCTACATTATCTAGGTCAACTACAAACGCAATGGCCAGCTTTGTTTTTCTTCATTTAGCGGGACGCCAGTAGAACTGGGATTTTACGTGATTTGCGCAGGCGCTGAGCTTCGCGCGTGATTTTGAACTAATTTAACTGTCTTGATTGAGGGGTCGTCTCATATCTCCAAAACATATTTATATCTAATGAGGTATCGTACATCTATCCAGGGATCGGTGGGGGATTTGCCTTGAAATTTTAACGGTGGCCATCGGTTGGCATACGCGTTACATGTAAGGGGGTGTCAGTAATTATGTAACGCTCTTGGGGGAGAGGAAGAGGTCGTGTATTCGATTTACGTATCATTTATCAAGACTATATGTTATTTCTATTCCTTACTTAGACCTAAAAAGGTGTGGTGGGGGAGGGGGGGGGCGGGTAATTGCGCGGTCGGTCTAGGATCGATCATCATCGGCGGGCTTGTTCCAGTCAGTGCGCCATGACTGGTATATAAAAGGCCATGGTATGTGATATCCTATCTGTGGGATGGTGCATATAAACGATCCCTTGCTAAAACAAAATGTAGCGGGTTTCCAAGGCGCGTGTGCAGGGATTGTTGCGGGATTGGGGGTTACAGACTGTGCTGAGCGAAATTTATATGGCGTCATGCTCCCCCAGAAAATATATTTCAATTTTGTTTAGCTTGGGCAGGTAAGTGTTTCGACCCCCAATACTCTCCCTTCACATATACCCATTTCCTCTCTAAGATTGTATGTCAAAATTACATCCAATAGCCGATGATTAATAAATCAATATGCTCTAACATTTATGTCGTTAAACACTCGTATAACACTAGTAAAATTAAGAAGTGAAAACGTCCAATGTCTGCTTTAATATATTTTATACAACAAAAATATACATGCTCAATGTGTTATACAAACTAAACTTTGAAAGTTCTACCAACACTTTATAAAATATTAATTCTGAAATAGGAAGGTACGATTGTCGATAATACGTTGGCAAGATCAAACCGGTTTTCACGAAAGGCTCTAGTACCGTATCCTCAATCGAACGTTCTTCGTACAACGCAAGATTTCTTATTTCATTTTTTTGAGACGACCCCTACAATTTCAAATCTGCAAACGCACGTGTTAACTGAAACTGACAACAGGCTGTCGTTTGTGTTTTGCCGAGCAATGGCGGCACAGGCGACGAATCGAGCGTATACTTTTGACGATCTCCGTTGATAGTGAACACACACGTTTTTAAAAAGTGCGTTTGAGCTTGTATTTCCTATTTGTACATGCTGTTATAATATGGTAACCAGAGACTGTAACTTTAACATTTGAGCTTGTATTTCCTATTTGTATATGCTGTTATAATATGGTAACCAGAGACTGTAACTTTAACATTTGAGCTTGTATTTCCTATTTGTACATGCTGTTATAATATGGTAACCAGAGACTGTAACTTTAACATTTGAGCTTGTATTTCCTATTTGTACATGCTGTTATAATATGGTAACCAGAGACTGTAACTTTAACATTTGAGCTTGTATTTCCTATTTGTACATGATGTTATAATATGGTAACCAGAGACTGTAACTTTAACGTTTGAGCTTGTATTTCCTATTTGTACATGATGATATGAGACTGTAACTTTAACAACTGAAATCAGACGTTACTTCGATTATATTGTTTAGACTACCAGTTTCGTACATCCGAAGTGTTTCTGGTCGTCCACTAAATGCATTCTTCATATTTGTAAAAACGCACGTACCACTGAGAAGTAATCGTTATGGAGACAAACCCTAGTCTATTTTTAAGGGATTCCCCCTTTTATTCACTGTGTTGTAACTTTATCAGGTTTTCAAGAACAAGGAAGTTCTTCTCACTGCCCGGCTTGTCCCGACATAAGAACTTAAAACAGTTGTGAGTTCAAGCATAACAGTTAATGTTCTGAGCGCACACGCATACAGGCTGATCTTTCGCAATACACGATACCTGACAGCATATCAGGAGTAACAAGTCTACGCACTATTTAATGGTGAGTAGAAATATACATATAGTAAGTTGTTTATTTCTTCTAGCTTTGTTTTATTGTACTATTTTCATAGATCATAGATCATTAGACAATGCTACGGATGAGAAGCATTGGTCCATTCATGCAATAATTTTACCGTTTTATCAAATTTACTATCGTAATAGACTGTTTGGTTGTGAGCCATAACATCTGAGCGGAAACCTATAATTGACATACAGCTAAAAGACGTTAATATTCAAGTATTTCAGTGGGCGCGTTTTGTAACCTCAGTCTGTTTAGCAGTTGCGTTTTCAATGTTTTATTTCATTTTCATTAAAGATACAATTTTTTTACTTTTGAAACCTGGTTTATTTTAAAATAATGGATGTTCATTGATGTAGCTATGATTTTATATTGGGGCATTCATGTTGGAGGGGGTGGGGATACCAACAGGGTCTATGAGTCGTAAAGGGCGACAGGCAAATACAAAGGGGTGGAGGAATGCATGTGATTGGAGAGAGGCATGGACCCTTGCGCCAACACTCCCACCCACACCCACCCCAAACACCCCACTGTCCACCCCCGCCGGCTAAGCAAAGTTTAAAATCAGCGTTCTTTGCTGCCTCTTGACAATGTAGGAAGATAGAAAGACACGCATCGTGAACAACTAAAAATTTAATTGTGGCTAATACGTTTATAAACCAGGGACGTCCAATGATGGGGTGGGGTGTAATTCTGGCCACCTCAGCTTGAACGCCCTCCCTCTCCGCTTCCAGCTTCTATGTAAACCAGGCTTAAGTTGAGCCAGACAGAGCAGAAAACGTCTGCTAGTCAGGTTTATGCGCTTCACGGTAAACCAAATGGCCACGTCAGGAAATAATTAAGTAGTTAGCGAACGTTAGCAAATCCGTTAGCTGGCTGAACTTGTTTCTGATGTGGATCTCTGATTAACAATAAATCCATTTTTAAAACCCCCCAGCACATTTTAAATGCAGTTAAGATGTTAAGATTTTTCTTTTAAAAGTAACATTGTAATTGCAGGTCAGAGATGTTATTCAATTCTCACTAGGTATGGAATTGCCCACCCCTTACTACACCCTTATTATTTTACGCTAGAAATATTTAATAATAATGTTTCTCAAAAGGTTTTGGCTGATGATCAAAACACGACGAGAACAAAACACTGAGTGTAACAGATTTCTGCGCCAGACAAACGTCGGGGTGGCCGGGGATTAAATAAATTCCTGTGTTGTCTTGTCTTGTCATGTCCGTGAAACACGATTGAATAAATGAATGTTTAACGACACCCCAGCACAAAAATACACATCGGCTATTGGGTGTCACAAATGGTAAGTATGTGAAAATATTATTTATATATATTTATGTAAAACCACAGTGTAAGGAGCTGGGGGGGGGGGGGGAGCGGGGGGAGTATAATACAATATATAAAATCAAGCTAAATATATATTAAAACTTTGTATAGAAGTCCGTGTTTTAAAAAACTTTACAATTAACATTGGATGGAATTTAAAAGATTCCAAAAATTTCTGTTGCCAAATATATCATTTCTCGTCTGCTTGAGATGATCATACTCCACCAAAATGTGGCGCACAGTCAGTGTACACTGACAATGTTCACACTAAGGAGGAGGGTCCTTCTTTAAAATAAATGAATGCGTCAAATATGTGTGGCCGATGCGGGCACGGCACAAGACTACTTCATCCTTCCTGCATCGCCTGTAGGATGACCGCATTGGGCTCATACGCGGTTGGTCTAGGATCGACCCCCGTCGGGGGGTCCATTGGGCTATTTCTCATTCCAGAAAGTGCACCACGACTGGCATATGCTATCTGTGGAATGGTGCATATAAAAAATCCCTTGCTACTGATGGAAAAATGTAGCGGGTTTTCTCTTTAAGACTATATGTAAAATGTGCCAAATGTTTGACATCCAATAGCCGATGATTAATAATTCAATGTGCTCTAGTGGTGTCGTTAAAAAAAGAGACTTTTACTGTTTCCGTTATTCGGTTATTGATGGTTTGATGTGATGGTACCAGACATTACAAATAGCAAAATTCACTAACAAACCATCAAAGTGGGGAGCTTTAAAGATCGTTAAACAAATGGTGGTATTTCATACAACAGTGTCCTTTCAATTGGGGGGAATAAAACATCAGCATTTAAGTGTAATAGCATAAGAACATAGAGGCTAATTATAGCTCACTTATAACAATGCATGTACTTCTTATTAGTATACATTACTGAAACTTAACACTTTAAACGTTTAAATCACCGTTTAGTGAGCGCCTGATACAATCAATTAATCTCAGTGTATATCGTGTCACACCATATTCTTTAACGTAAAACACGCAATGTTAATCTACGATAAATGACAGTTCATTCTTAGTATAACAAACACATACAAGACATATTTCGTCTGTGTGGAATTAACATCAATATTTGATTAATACTGTTTGAGTAGCATGTTTAAAGTTTAGCAAACAGGTTATTCTACAGGTGTGTTAAATGAAAAACCGCCCCAGAAAATCAAGCCTAGCTAAGACTTTCATATCACTGATTACACGCACACAACCGCGGATCAATCTAATGCTAGGTTCAGACTATCAACTACCAGCACTAAGTTGGCTGTCGAGTTGCTGGTCTGAGCGCCTTTATCTTACCACTCGATTCCCGTCATTTACGACTTCTACGACGGCCGTGGTATCAGATTCAAAACGATGAATCGGGCTCGATATTTCTTGCTAATCTGAGCGTGTACTAGAACTCAACACGACGCTCAGTTGTTAGTTTGAGCGCTTTCACAACTCAACGCAACCGTCGAGTTGGCCAACTTTCTGCTGGCAGTTGACAGTCTGAGCCTGTCACAAGTGATTAGATAACTAAAAGAAACAACACATAAAACCAATGTAAATTTGCTACATTTATTTACATCAGCAAATAATAATCATATACACTCACACATTTCAATCATTACTCAAACCATAGGCCTATTCATCATACATCAATGCACAGTAACACAACCCTCACACCCAAACATTTCTCTCCATCAGCTGATCACACATTTAACTAATTTCACCAATCACCATCATAGTACAGATGATCACCACACTAATCAATATTAACTACACACAAATACTACGCAATTTCTTAAGTATATGTCACATCAAACATATAACAGCACGTAATATTAAAGATATTACGTATTCAAAATAAAATGTCAGTGTCCACTTATAACTCTTCATTAAAACAGTTTCTTATAATATCTGAAGTCACTTATATTAATACATGTATATATAAGTAACTAATTAAGCAGTATTGCACATACCACTTTCTTCCAATTAGCAACTATCACTGCTAATATTTCAACACATACATGAGCACTTGCACAATATAATAATAATAATACAAAACAACAATCCGTTGTTTTGTTTACGTCACCCGAACATGACTAATAAATAGCCTACATATGGAACTTCATTTCCACATTACCACCGCACTGCGCTCTCTTGTATACCACTCCTCCATAAATTCACCAAACCTCCACAAGCTCAACTCTCAGCCACATCTTCATACAGGCAAGCCACCTCTACATCTCTCGGTAGACACTACTGCTATACCACCTATAACAGTTACCTCTTACAGTGCTATAACCAAGATACACTTAATTACTGTGATGTAACACCTTGTTATTCCGTACACTTTATATACCAACCAACTTCATCTCTTTACTCAATGTCCACATTACACAAGTTATACTAAACATCCATTGTCCACATCTTATAAAATTAATATGTCATTACCATACTACTACACTTTAATATAATACAATTATGATTTATAACCATCACAAAATAACAAGACATACTTAATATCAAGTATTTAATTACTTACGGTTAAGCAATAACCCGAACTATAAACATCAAAGTCTTTCGAAAACTTCTGTCCAACTTGCACAAATCTTGTTCACTGTTCTCTCTCAAAAATAAATCACACTGCCCCAAACAATAACTAAGTCACCTCTTTTAGTCACACAGTCGGCTTTTCAGTTACCAACCACTCACCCCTGCTACAAGTTATAACAATACAAATTCCTACCTTGCCTAATTAATCCCATACCAAGAAACCTTAAGTTTCATGATCCAAGCTATGATTAATCTATTCCATTTCTCTCAATTGTACAACCTGTATTACCGTATAATTGATAATAAGTATTATACCATAAACTTTATATCTACAACTAAAACTACCACATGTGTACTGATAAAGACAGTATAGTAAATCTACAAATAATCACTTTCAAATCACATTCTGCTCTGATTACCTTGACTTGTGACAGAGCCTAGCACAACAGGAACAACAGACGTTGTACACATTGGTGATTTGTATTTTATTAGTATTCTGTGATGATGTTGGTGGTAGTGGTGGTGGTAATGATGAAGATGGTGGTGATGATGATGATAATGAAAATGGTGGTGATGATGATAATGAAGGTGGTGGTGGAGTTTGTGGTAGTGGTGGTGATGATGATGAAGATGGTGGTGATGATTATTATGATGATGATAATGAAGATGGTGGTGGTGGTGATGATGATAACGAAGATGGTGATGGTGGTGATGATGATGATCATGATAATGAAGATGGTGGTGGTGGTGGTGGTGATGATGATGATGATGATGATGATGACCAGTGAACTATATTTTGCTGTTTTATTTTCAGTAACCACGTGATCGTCATGGTTTTCTGTATGGGTGTGTATTAATTAAAACAAGAAGAGTAACGAGAAGAACACTAATGGACAAGGTATGTTTAAGGAGAGATAATCTCTTGTGAGAGGGTTGTGATCCATTAAGGCGTGATAATCTCTTGTGGGAGGGTTGTGATCCATTAAGGCGTGATAATCTCTTGTGGGAGGGTTGTGATCCATTAAGGCGTGATAATCTCTTGTGGGAGGGTTGTGATCCATTAAAGAGTGATAATCTCTTGTGGGAGGGTTGTGATCCATTAAAGAGTGATAATCTCTTGTGGGATGGTTGTGATCCATCAAGGAGTAATACTCTCTTGTGGCATGTTTGTGATCCATTAAGGAGTGATAATCTCTTGTGGGAGGGTTGTGATCCATTAAAGAGTAATAATCTCTTGTGGGAGGGTTGTGATACATTAAAGAGTAATAATCTCTCTAGTGAGAGGTTTGTGATCCATAACCACCAACACTATTTCCTCAATCCAGTGTTAAAGTTCTAACAGGCTAGTAACGGATTCAATGTACACACAAATACACCCGTGCACTTCACTAAACAAACGTATTACTAGATTGAGGCTAGTTAGATTTGAATCGATGTTTTTCTGGAATTATTATTTTTTATTAAGTATGCGAACGCCATTTAAAAAAACAACAACCAAAAACCAAAACCAACAGTAATAATAATAACGAAGCGAGCGGAAATGTTATTTTGAATATATTTACAAAATAGCAACAACCAAAGGGAACATAACAATACAACTGTATGATAAAAATGCCCCGTCGGTGGGTTCACTGGGCTATTTCTCGTTCCGGCCAGTGCACCACGACTGGTATGATATATCAACGTCCATGGTATGTGCTTTCCTGTCTGTAGGATGGTGCATATAACATATACATTGCTACTAATGTGGAAATGAAGGGGGTTTCCGCTATAATACTATATGGCAGAATTACAAAATGTTTTACATCCAATAGCAGATGATGAATACATGAATATGCTCTAGTGGTGTTGTTAAAACAAACTTTAACTTTTTAACTTTATTGTCATAATGTTATGCAAATTATACAATAAAATCATAAATCCATCCACATAAGCGCCACTTGTTTTAATGGGTATAAATAACTGACCTGGGTCACACCCATGGGTCTAGGAGTGAGCACTATCGCTTGGTTAACAACATGCCACAATCTGAAAGTCCTCTGTTAATGGTTCATTGCTATACATATTACCATAGGTGCACAGACTCCCATTTATGTAGGGGGCAGGCTGATGTTTGCCCGAGTTAAACGAAACTGCCCGAATCTGGATAAAAACATTTATTCATATTAAGCATTACTTCCAAACAGATATATAGGGTTGCAAACAAATCACTACGCATTTTTACATATATTACAACTAATATTGTGGGTAGAATACTGGAAATACATGGTGAAAAGGTTTCAGGCCAGCTCATTTTACCCGAATATCTCTATCGTTTTTGTCCGAATTTGAGGATTTGCTCCAACACTATGGGGGCAATTGCCACCCTCGCCTGTCTCGTACGCTTATGATATTATCTGCATTAGATTACCAGTTATATAACTTCTAACGTGGAAGATAATTAAATGTTTAATGAATAAATTGAAATACATGTATTTGCAGAATGATGAGATCACAGCATTTCCAAAACACTACCCAAAACCAGAGCCATCTAAAGACAGAAGAAGTGAAATATTTGATGAAACTCAGCAGATATTCAAAGACATTGCAAATAAAGCTGAATCGGTAAGGTTCCGTAATGGCTGGTAAGGTTCCATAATGACTGTTAAGGTTCCGTAATGGCTGGTAAGATATCGTAATGACTGTTAAGGTTCCGTAATTACTGTTAAGGTTCCGTAACGGCTGATAAGGTTCCATAATGGCTGGTAAGATTCCATGCGGTAAGGTTCCGTAATGACTGCTAAGGTTTGTAACGACTGTTACGGTTCCGTAACGGCTCGACTGATAAGGTCCGTAACGATTAGTAAGGTCCGTAACGGGTTCCGTAACGACTGTTAAGGTCTGTAATGGCAGGTAAGTTTCCGTAACGACTGGTAAGGTCCGTAACGGCTGGTAAGGTTCCGTAACGGCTAATAAGGTCTGTAACAGCAAGTAAGGTTCTGTAATGATGGATAACGGGTTTCGTAACGACTGGTAAGGTCTGTAACGGCAGGTAAGGTTCCGTAACGACTGGTAAGGTTTGTAACGCTGGTAAGGGTTCTGGTAAGGGTTCTGTAACGACTGGTAAGGTCTGTCACGACTGGTAAGGTCTGTAACGGCAGGTAAGGTTCCGTAACGACTGGTAAGGTTTGTAACGATTGGTAAGGGTTCTGTAACGACTGGTAAGGTCTGTCACGACTGGTAAGGTCTGTAACGGCAGGTAAGGTTCCGTAACGACTGGTAAGGTTTGTAACGACTGGTAAGGGTTCTGTAACGACTGGTAAGGTCTGTAATGGCAGGTAAGGTTCCGTAACGACTGGTAAGGTTTGTAACGACTGGTAAGGGTTCTGTAACGACTGGTAAGTCTGTCACGACTGGTAAGGTCTGTAACGGCAGGTAAGGTTCCGTAACGACTGGTAAGGTCTGTAACGACTGGTAAGGTCTGTAACGACTGGTAAGGGTTCCTTAACAACTGGTAAGGTCTGTCACGACTGGTAAGGTCTGTAACGGCAGGTAAGGTTCCGTAAAGACTGGTAAGGTCTGTAACGACTGGTGAGGGTTCTGGTAAGGGTTCTGCAACGACTGGTAAGGGTCTGTCACGACCGGTAAGGGTTCTGTACCGACTGGTAAAGGTTCTGTAACGACTGGTAAGGTTTCTGTAATGACTAGTAAGGTTCCGTAACGACTGGTAAGGGTTCTTTAACGACTGGTAAGGTCTGTCACGACTGGTAAGGTCTGTAAGACTGGTAAGGTCTGTCACGACTGGTAAGGTCTGTAACGGCTGGTAAGGTCTGTAACGGCTGGTAAGGGTTCCTTAACGACTGGTAAGGTCTGTCACGACTGGTAAGGTCTGTCACGACTGGTAAGGTTCTGTCGCGACTGGTAAGGTTCCGTAACGACTGGTAAGGTTTGTAACGACTAGTAAGGTCTGTATCAACTGGTAAGGTTCCGTCGCGACTGGTAAGGGTTCTGTAACAACTAGTAAGGTCTGTAACGACTGGTAAGGGTTCTGTAACGACTGGTAAGGGTCTGTCACGACTGGTAAGGGTTCTGTAACGACTGGTAAGGGTTCTGTAACGACTGGTAGGGGTTCCGTATCGACTGGTAAGGGTTCTGTAACGACTGGTAAGGTCTGTAACGGCAGGTAAGGTTCCGTAACCACTGGTACGGTTTGTAACGACTGGTAAGGGTTCTGGTAAGGGTTCTGTAACGACTGGCAAGGTCTGTCACGACTGGTAAGGTTTGTAACGACTGGTAAGTGTTCTGTAACGACTGGTAAGGTCTGTCACGACTGGTAAGGTCTGTAACGGCAGGTAAGGTTCCGTAACGACTGATAAGGTTTGTAACGACTGGTAAGGGTTCTGGTAAGGGGTCTGTCACGACTGGTAAGAGTTCTGTAACGACTGGTAAGGGTTCTGTAACGATTGGTAAGGTTCCGTAACGACTGGTAAGGGTTCCTTAACGACTGGTAAGGTCTGTCACGACTGGTAAGGTCTGTAACGACTGGTAAGGGTTCTGTAACGATTGGTAAGGTTCCGTAACGACTGGTAAGGGTTCCTTAACGACTGGTAAGGTCTGTCACGACTGGTAAGGTCTGTAACGACTGGTAAGGGTTCCTTAACGACTGGTAAGGTCTGTCACGACTGGTGAGGTCTGTAACGGCAGGTAAGGTTCCGTAACGACTGGTATGGTCTGTAACGACTGGTGAGGGTCCTGGTAAGTGTTCTGTAACGACTGGTAAGGGTCTATCACGACTGGTAAGGGTTCTGTAACGACTGGTAAGGTTCCGTAACGACTGGTAAGGGTTCCTTAACGACTGGTAAGGTCTGTCACGACTGGTAAGGTCTGTCACGACTGGTAAGGTCTGTAACGACTGGTAAGGTTCTGTCGCGACTGGTAAGGGTTCTGTAACGACTAGTAAGGTCTGTAACGACTGGTAAGGGTTCTGTAACGACTGGTAAGGGTCTGTCACGAGTGGTAAGGGTTCTGTAACGACTGGTAAGGGTTCTGTAACGACTGGTAAGGTCTGTAACGACTGGTGAGGGTTCTGGTAAGGGTTCTGTAACGACTGGTGAGGGTCTGTCACGACTGGTAAGGGTTCTGTAACGACTGGTGAGGGTTCCGTATCGACTGGTAAGGGTTCTGTAACGACTGGTAAGGGTCTGTCACGTCTGGTAAGGGTTCCGTAACGACTGGTAAGGGTTCTGTAACGACTGGTAAGGGTTCCGTATCGACTGGTAAGGGTTCTGTAACGACTGGTAAGGGTCTGTCACGTCTGGTAAGGGTTCCGTAACGACTGGTAAGGGTTCTGTAACGACTGGTAAGGGTTCCGTATCGACTGGTAAGGGTTCTGTAACGACTGGTAAGGGTTCCGTAATGGCTAGGTTGGTTGCTCTGTTTACTCGGCGTGAGAGAGCTTCAGCTTAAGCTATTTGTTAATTTGATTTGTTTTTCTGTTAAATAAAGCATATTCAAGTTATAGTTATAGAACTAATGATGATCTTATTTTCTTTTTATATGTGTTGTGTCTGATAAAATTCAGTATGGCAAGTGCTCTCAAAATCCAAAAGTCGTGCCGGTTTCCCAAATTGCAGGAAATTCTAATGATTACATGCACATGCATAAGCATGCTGAAATGTAAGGGAGGATTTGGATAATTTACAAATATAAATGAGCGAAATATAATTGAACGAGATGATATTTATGCGACTAAAACAACACATTAACAAAACAGAACACAAGATAGCGACCGCGTCGCATAGTGCAGGGGTGATTAAGGAACAATTTTGCTCCCAAGCACCCTGTCGAGGTGGCGCTAAATTAACAACCACCAAAATAGAACTGTATCATATTCTCAGTGTTCATGCGCGAATTCGCGAGATCACGCTACAATACCCGCGGAGGATCGATGATAAATTGGACACTTTAGCACGAGTACACGGTTGTTGAGGCCCATTTTGTAATAAACGACCAATTTTGTAATAAACGACCAATTTTGTAATATGTACCCATTCTGTAATAAACGTAGGTACCCATTTTGTAATAAAATCGGACCCATTTTGTAATAAAAAATAGGTACCCATTTTGTAATAAAAAAAATGTCCATTCTGTAATAAAGGCTTAAAACGTCAGAATACGACATAGATGTTAAATATATACAAATTGAAATAATTTTAAACTTTGTGTTTAGATTTTTTTTTCAGTGGTTGGGAGTTCGTCAGGGGTACGAATATGTCTTAAGGTTGATTCTGTAAGTGAACCTATTCAGTTTTTCCGTTCATCCATTACTCCAGACCACTCGCTTGAGGTGCTTGTGTCGCAGGATCGAACTTCTGTGGACACACAAATTGGGTTTTTTGTCTGTTCCAACCAGTACCCTAAAACTGGTATACTAAAAGCCCTGGTATGTACTATCCTGACTATGGAAAAGTGCATATAAAATACCCATCGTGTGGTATTATCTATCATGATCGGGGCGGAATCTAGCTTAATCGGTTGAACGTTCGCCTGGGGGACTTGGGTAACAGGATAGAACCTTCTCGGTGAACACATCAGTTGGGCTTTTTGCCGTTCCAACCAGTTCCTCCCCCCCCCCCCCCCCCCCCCCCCCCCCCACCCCCATTACGCCACAACTGTTATATTATAATCTAAGTGTAGATATGTGTAAGAGAAAGTAACCTACATTTATGTGTTGTAAAAGCCGTAGCAGCTGATTAAAAATAGTGGGTTTAATCGACAACTACTTAAGCTGAAATACACTTAAACTAGTATCCGCCAAAAGTGATTTCCCACTGACACTCCCTCCCCACACACCCCAGCCGCCCTACCCCATCCCCCACCCACCACGAGAAAGTGAACAATACACATAAAACACATGTGATCATTCAGCTGATGGTTGTGGAAGTTAATTCTACAATTATTGTGTACAGGTACTGTCCATTAACCGATTTACCGCTTACACTGTACTTTAGTTTGCCGCCTGACTATGTGCTCATATGCGGTCTTGAATGCATATATATATATATATATACCCACACCTGCCTTTCTTATTCTTATTCTTCTTTTGTTATGGTTACCGGCAATATTAGGTATATATATATATATATATATATATATATATATATATATATATATTTCTTTCTAAACTTCTATGTACATTTGCTAATAATCCCATAAATATGAACATTTTAAATATATACAGTGTAATAATATTACAGAATAACCAAGTTAACATGTTTACAATGACGACGAATCCTAAAACAAATGAAAAGAAATAATCAAGTACAAAGAAAGTAGGTTTCAATATTTGTTGTCTTTCATCCTGGTGTGCTCGCGTTTTCAAAAGAAACCGTCCTTCAATCAACATGTTCAGAAAGGAACATCAAAATATTATGTTTTCAACTTGCTGCTTTAGCGGCTACTTTATCAAAGGATCTGGAAAAAAAAATTGATGTGTAATCTATAGTACGAATAAACAACATTTAGTTAAAAGTAAACTGATTCAAATTAAGGAGAATTCAAGGTCTGGGGTAGACAAACGTGCAGCTTACATATGCATTCATTGGATTGTGTATATGTATTCATTCACCTTTGTATTATTTTTGCTAGGATCCAAATTTTCATCCATACTGAGAGTATAATCAATGCACGACAAAATAATCATCTCCTGTTTTAAATGTATGCATGCTTCTTTAACATCACAAAGTATTTTAATCAGCTGTTGCTGTTCCGATAATTATGATACAGACTACCCACACAAGCTACTATTTTTGATACACAGCTGTAGAACATACTTCGTTCTTCATACCCCAACCGAATAGCACTGGCTGGAACAAGAAAACAATGTATATTTAGGGGGTTAGCGTTAGAAATTTCGTATCCCAGGCGAACCATCGACCATCGAAATAAATCTAAACACAAAGTTTAATATTATTTCACTTTGTATATATTAAACAAAGGCCTATACCTATGTTGTAATCTGACGTTTTAAGCCTTTATTACAGAATGGGCATTTTTTTAATTACAAAATGGGCACCTATTTATTATTACAAAATGGGTCCGATTTTATTACAAAATGGGTACCTACGTTTAATACAGAATGGGTCGTTTTTTATTACAAAATGGGTACATATTACAAAATGGGTCGTTTTTTATTACAAAATGGGTACATATTACAAAATGGGTCGTTTATTACAAAATGGGCCTCAACACACGGTCTTTGTCCGATTATTAACTCGATTATTAAATATATGTCGATTCTCGAAGACTTTTTTGTATAATTGCTTACCGCGATATGAAAAAAGTTGTTGTTAACTGACTGAACATTAAATAAAGATTAAATAAAGTATTGGTAGACACGTAAACAGAGAAAATGTTTTATTTAACGACGCACTCTACACATTTTATTTACGGTTATATGGCGTCTTCAGGGCCGTAGCTAGGATTTTTTCTTTGGGGGGGGGGGTCAACTGAGTAGTTAATAGTCTAAAACAGTTAAGAACAGAATTTTCTTTAAGTTTCTATAATGCTTTCCGGATTTTTTTCGGGGGGGGGGGGGGCGACAGGGCCTCCATGCTAGCTACGGCCCTGGTCTTAGACACGTAAACAGAGTGAGATGAAATGAAATAAAAACAAATCCATCTTGCTTTCGCTCGTTAGATACGTTTTTAAACAATATGAATGGAATGGTATATAACGGTCTCTCATGCATTATCGCAAAGGCGTACGGGCTTCCTTTTGTAGGGTTGGCAGATTGTTTTTTGCCCGAATTAAAAAAAAATACCCGAATTAGCACAAAAATGCACATCGGCTATTGGGTGTCAGAAAGATAAATATATGGAAATATTATTTATACAATTATGTAAAACCACAGTGAAAAGAGCTGTGGGGAAAAGTATAATGCAATACAGATATCAAGGTAAGTATATTTTAAAACTTATATAGAAATCAAAGTGTTTTAAAAACTTTAAAATTAATTCTGGGTGGAATTTAAAAGATTCCAAAACATTTCTCATCACATTCCACCAAAATGTGGCGTACAGTCAGTGTACGCTGACAATGATCACAATGAGGAGGAGGGTCCTTCTTTCATATAAATGAATGCGTCAAATATGTATGATCGATACAGACACGGCACAAGACTACTTCCTCCTTCCTGCACCGCATGTAGGAGGACTGCCTCTATTCCGGGACTGGCTTGCCAAAATAAGGCTTGTTCGTGACCACACCTTCCCAATAATCTTGCCACGTCTAAAAGATATTTGTTAATATGATATTTAGAATCACTGTAGAGGACACCAACACCGACATGGGGCAAATTCAACCCAGACTTGGCAGCAAAGTCTGCCTCTTTATTGCTCTTAATGCCAAAATAGCTGGCTACCTAACAAAATATAACATCTTTTTTGGCAATTGATAAAAAGACACACTTTCGTATTACCATGCCAACTGAGGGAAGCTTCAATTTCATGTGCTGTAAAGCTTGGACACACACATGTGCGTCTGTAAAAATAATATATTTGGATCACATGAATCCATAATCTGTTCCAGGGCGTTAATGATTGCCCAGGTTTCAGCTGTAAAGATTGATGCTGAATCAAGCAATCTGATGGAAATTACTGTTTGATGGAAAAACTGTAGCAGAAGCCACAGAATTCTAATCCCGTGATCCGTCTCTGTAAATACGAATGTAACCACAGTACCTCTCTTGGATTTCCATGAAATGTCGTTTATAAATAACTGCATCTGTGCAATCTGGACAACAGCATTTATTCATATTAGTATTACTGCCAAATGAATCACAAAACGAATCACTACGCATATTACGTGTATTACAATTAATTTTGTAGGTAGAATGATGATAATACATTATGAACACGTTTCAGGTTAGCACATTTGCCCGAATATCTCTATTATATTGTTTTTTTCCCGAATTTAAGGATTTGATCCAGTACGGTGGGGAGGATGGGGGCGGCCAGTCCTTGTCTCGTACGCTTATGTATTATTTCATTATTGTATTATTGTAGGTGGCGCTAGAGAGTGAAACGACTTTCGACCAACTCGTCAAGAGTTTAACAGACAAGCTGACCGATGACATTCAAAAGGCGTGGTCTATTTTTTGTTGGGTTGGTTCTCAGAAGATAAATGAAGGGAATACCAACAAAACACCCGCTGAGGGGACACCACTGTGGTATTCACTGAATAAAGAACCAAGTGAATATCCTAAACTAATTACAATTATGATGAGGTTCGTTTAACATGTTAATAATGCATCATACAAACATTTTATTTTATAATTCTTTGAATAAATGTTAGTAAGTATTATATATTATTGTGTTGGAAAATAAAGACTAGTGAAGATAACAAACTACATGTAATTAAATGTTGACTAACTTAATTCCTTAATAAATGTGGAGACAAACATTTGATGTGGAAGGAGAGATTCGTGGCATTTAAGAATATTTGGCGCGGTTAGTTTAAATGGCGATTCGGTGCATACTCCTAAAAATAAAATGGTTTTTAAAATTATTTTTAGTTGATATTCGTGCTTGTATTACTTTTGAACGAGCACACCGATCACGACTTCATTTCAGCACAATGCAGAGTGGAATGGGCATTTGACAAAATAGTGTTTGTTTCTACGAATCTCTGTCTAGTTCCTCGTCTATAGGAGGACAACCACTTCCGGTGTGTCGCCAAAATACAGCTGCCACTCCCAGACTAGTTTGTTGTTTTTAGCGCAGGACGCCTCGTCTATCTGAGCCGTCTGTCGAGGACATGGGTTAATTGTTCTATTAACTGTTATTGAGAGAAGTCGGCGTGCCTGGTTATTACAGTAGTTATTCAGTGATCCACAGTTTAACATTCGATTACTAAACCTGAATGACAAAACCGTATTCCATGATCTTTATTAGTAAGCAACTGTTTAGTATTATATCGGTTGAAATCTTCTCCACTCAACTAATGATACATAGTTTATTATTTTTATTGCTCTACTTTAGACGTAATCCACTCGGCATTTGGCATCATGTTCTTGTAGTTATCGTGTTTGTTATTGTACTCGTTTAATGATTCTCTGTCATGATTTCAGAAAGGCTAAACTCCCGTGTGTAACAATACGGGGAAAAGCCAAGACGTCGAACTATGAAGCAGGAGATGAAAGCGTGGACGGAGAATCTCAGTGGAATGCGGTGTTTGTTAGTGGATCGTGGCGACTGCTACATCCTCAATGGGCTTTTCAATCAATAGTTGGTCTTCAAAAACCTGGATGGATAAAGTTCGAAGATGACGGGGAAAAAACGAGAGAAGAGGTGGCGGGTTCTGAAGGACAAATAGTATCAACTAGAGAAACATTTTACTTCCTCGCTGATCCTGAAGATTTCATACATTTCTGTAGGCCTCCTGACGATCAGAAGGGTTGGCAACTAATAAAGCCGTCGCTATCAAAAGACAGGTATATCAAACTGCCCTTCATAAGACCACAATATGCCAAAAGCAATGCTAAGTTTTCCTTCAGACGTGGACAGATTAATACAATTGAAGCAAAGAAGGGTGAATGTGAACTGGCTATACAAGTGAACAACTCCAAGTGGAGAGGACAGCTGTCCTATTCTCTACTAGTTTACAGTTGAGCTATGAATAGTATGTCAAAGGTTATAACGAAACCACCTTACAAGGTGTTTATAGATGGCTGTACTCTACTAGTTTACAGCTGAGCTATGAATAGTATGTCAAAGGTTATAACGAAACCACCTTACAAGGTGTTTATAGATGGCTGTACTCTACTAGTTTACAGCTGAGCTATGAATAGTATGTCAAAGGTTATAACGAAACCACCTTACAAGGTGTTTATAGATGGCTGTACTCTACTAGTTTACAGCTGAGCTATGAATAGTATGTCAAAGGTTATAACGAAACCACCTTACAAGGTGTTTATAGATGGCTGTACTCTACTAGTTTACAGCTGAGCTATGAATAGTATGTCAAAGGTTATAACGAAACCACCTTACAAGGTGTTTATAGATGGCTGTACTCTACTAGTTTACAGCTGAGCTATGAATAGTATGTCAAAGGTTATAACGAAACCACCTTACAAGGTGTTTATAGATGGCTGTACTCTACTAGTTTACAGCTGAGCTATGAATAGTATGTCAAAGGTTATAACGAAACCACCTTACAAGGTGTTTATAGATGGCTGTACTCTACTAGTTTACAGCTGAGCTATGAATAGTATGTCAAAGGTTATAACGAAACCACCTTACAAGGTGTTTATAGATGGCTGTACTCTACTAGTTTACAGCTGAGCTATGAATAGTATGTCAAAGGTTATAACGAAACCACCTTACAAGGTGTTTATAGATGGCTGTACTCTACTAGTTTACAGCTGAGCTATGAATAGTATGTCAAAGGTTATAACGAAACCACCTTACAAGGTGTTTATAGATGGCTGTACTCTACTAGTTTACAGCTGAGCTATGAATAGTATGTCAAAGGTTATAACGAAACCACCTTACAAGGTGTTTATAGATGGCTGTACTCTACTAGTTTACAGCTGAGCTATGAATAGTATGTCAAAGGTTATAACGAAACCACCTTACAAGGTGTTTATAGATGGCTGTACTCTACTAGTTTACAGCTGAGCTATGAATAGTATGTCAAAGGTTATAACGAAACCACCTTACAAGGTGTTTATAGATGGCTGTACTCTACTAGTTTACAGCTGAGCTATGAATAGTATGTCAAAGGTTATAACGAAACCACCTTACAAGGTGTTTATAGATGGCTGTACTCTACTAGTTTACAGCTGAGCTATGAATAGTATGTCAAAGGTTATAACGAAACCACCTTACAAGGTGTTTATAGATGGCTGTACTCTACTAGTTTACAGCTGAGCTATGAATAGTATGTCAAAGGTTATAACGAAACCACCTTACAAGGTGTTTATAGATGGCTGTACTCTACTAGTTTACAGCTGAGCTATGAATAGTATGTCAAAGGTTATAACGAAACCACCTTACAAGGTGTTTATAGATGGCTGTACTCTACTAGTTTACAGCTGAGCTATGAATAGTATGTCAAAGGTTATAACGAAACCACCTTACAAGGTGTTTATAGATGGCTGTACTCTACTAGTTTACAGCTGAGCTATGAATAGTATGTCAAAGGTTATAACGAAACCACCTTACAAGGTGTTTATAGATGGCTGTACTCTACTAGTTTACAGCTGAGCTATGAATAGTATGTCAAAGGTTATAACGAAACCACCTTACAAGGTGTTTATAGATGGCTGTACTCTACTAGTTTACAGCTGAGCTATGAATAGTATGTCAAAGGTTATAACGAAACCACCTTACAAGGTGTTTATAGATGGCTGTACTCTACTAGTTTACAGCTGAGCTATGAATAGTATGTCAAAGGTTATAACGAAACCACCTTACAAGGTGTTTATAGATGGCTGTACTCTACTAGTTTACAGCTGAGCTATGAATAGTATGTCAAAGGTTATAACGAAACCACCTTACAAGGTGTTTATAGATGGCTGTACTCTACTAGTTTACAGCTGAGCTATGAATAGTATGTCAAAGGTTATAACGAAACCACCTTACAAGGTGTTTATAGATGGCTGTACTCTACTAGTTTACAGCTGAGCTATGAATAGTATGTCAAAGGTTATAACGAAACCACCTTACAAGGTGTTTATAGATGGCTGTACTCTACTAGTTTACAGCTGAGCTATGAATAGTATGTCAAAGGTTATAACGAAACCACCTTACAAGGTGTTTATAGATGGCTGTACTCTACTAGTTTACAGCTGAGCTATGAATAGTATGTCAAAGGTTATAACGAAACCACCTTACAAGGTGTTTATAGATGGCTGTACTCTACTAGTTTACAGCTGAGCTATGAATAGTATGTCAAAGGTTATAACGAAACCACCTTACAAGGTGTTTATAGATGGCTGTACTCTACTAGTTTACAGCTGAGCTATGAATAGTATGTCAAAGGTTATAACGAAACCACCTTACAAGGTGTTTATAGATGGCTGTACTCTACTAGTTTACAGCTGAGCTATGAATAGTATGTCAAAGGTTATAACGAAACCACCTTACAAGGTGTTTATAGATGGCTGTACTCTACTAGTTTACAGCTGAGCTATGAATAGTATGTCAAAGGTTATAACGAAACCACCTTACAAGGTGTTTATAGATGGCTGTACTCTACTAGTTTACAGCTGAGCTATGAATAGTATGTCAAAGGTTATAACGAAACCACCTTACAAGGTGTTTATAGATGGCTGTACTCTACTAGTTTACAGCTGAGCTATGAATAGTATGTCAAAGGTTATAACGAAACCACCTTACAAGGTGTTTATAGATGGCTGTACTCTACTAGTTTACAGCTGAGCTATGAATAGTATGTCAAAGGTTATAACGAAACCACCTTACAAGGTGTTTATAGATGGCTGTACTCTACTAGTTTACAGCTGAGCTATGAATAGTATGTCAAAGGTTATAACGAAACCACCTTACAAGGTGTTTATAGATGGCTGTACTCTACTAGTTTACAGCTGAGCTATGAATAGTATGTCAAAGGTTATAACGAAACCACCTTACAAGGTGTTTATAGATGGCTGTACTCTACTAGTTTACAGCTGAGCTATGAATAGTATGTCAAAGGTTATAACGAAACCACCTTACAAGGTGTTTATAGATGGCTGTACTCTACTAGTTTACAGCTGAGCTATGAATAGTATGTCAAAGGTTATAACGAAACCACCTTACAAGGTGTTTATAGATGGCTGTACTCTACTAGTTTACAGCTGAGCTATGAATAGTATGTCAAAGGTTATAACGAAACCACCTTACAAGGTGTTTATAGATGGCTGTACTCTACTAGTTTACAGCTGAGCTATGAATAGTATGTCAAAGGTTATAACGAAACCACCTTACAAGGTGTTTATAGATGGCTGTACTCTACTAGTTTACAGCTGAGCTATGAATAGTATGTCAAAGGTTATAACGAAACCACCTTACAAGGTGTTTATAGATGGCTGTACTCTACTAGTTTACAGCTGAGCTATGAATAGTATGTCAAAGGTTATAACGAAACCACCTTACAAGGTGTTTATAGATGGCTGTACTCTACTAGTTTACAGCTGAGCTATGAATAGTATGTCAAAGGTTATAACGAAACCACCTTACAAGGTGTTTATAGATGGCTGTACTCTACTAGTTTACAGCTGAGCTATGAATAGTATGTCAAAGGTTATAACGAAACCACCTTACAAGGTGTTTATAGATGGCTGTACTCTACTAGTTTACAGCTGAGCTATGAATAGTATGTCAAAGGTTATAACGAAACCACCTTACAAGGTGTTTATAGATGGCTGTACTCTACTAGTTTACAGCTGAGCTATGAATAGTATGTCAAAGGTTATAACGAAACCACCTTACAAGGTGTTTATAGATGGCTGTACTCTACTAGTTTACAGCTGAGCTATGAATAGTATGTCAAAGGTTATAACGAAACCACCTTACAAGGTGTTTATAGATGGCTGTACTCTACTAGTTTACAGCTGAGCTATGAATAGTATGTCAAAGGTTATAACGAAACCACCTTACAAGGTGTTTATAGATGGCTGTACTCTACTAGTTTACAGCTGAGCTATGAATAGTATGTCAAAGGTTATAACGAAACCACCTTACAAGGTGTTTATAGATGGCTGTACTCTACTAGTTTACAGCTGAGCTATGAATAGTATGTCAAAGGTTATAACGAAACCACCTTACAAGGTGTTTATAGATGGCTGTACTCTACTAGTTTACAGCTGAGCTATGAATAGTATGTCAAAGTTATAACGAAACCACCTTACAAGGTGTTTATAGATGGCTGTACTCTACTAGTTTACAGCTGAGCTATGAATAGTATGTCAAAGGTTATAACGAAACCACCTTACAAGGTGTTTATAGATGGCTGTACTCTACTAGTTTACAGCTGAGCTATGAATAGTATGTCAAAGGTTATAACGAAACCACCTTACAAGGTGTTTATAGATGGCTGTACTCTACTAGTTTACAGCTGAGCTATGAATAGTATGTCAAAGGTTATAACGAAACCACCTTACAAGGTGTTTATAGATGGCTGTACTCTACTAGTTTACAGCTGAGCTATGAATAGTATGTCAAAGGTTATAACGAAACCACCTTACAAGGTGTTTATAGATGGCTGTACTCTACTAGTTTACAGCTGAGCTATGAATAGTATGTCAAAGGTTATAACGAAACCACCTTACAAGGTGTTTATAGATGGCTGTACTCTACTAGTTTACAGCTGAGCTATGAATAGTATGTCAAAGGTTATAACGAAACCACCTTACAAGGTGTTTATAGATGGCTGTACTCTACTAGTTTACAGCTGAGCTATGAATAGTATGTCAAAGGTTATAACGAAACCACCTTACAAGGTGTTTATAGATGGCTGTACTCTACTAGTTTACAGCTGAGCTATGAATAGTATGTCAAAGGTTATAACGAAACCACCTTACAAGGTGTTTATAGATGGCTGTACTCTACTAGTTTACAGCTGAGCTATGAATAGTATGTCAAAGGTTATAACGAAACCACCTTACAAGGTGTTTATAGATGGCTGTACTCTACTAGTTTACAGCTGAGCTATGAATAGTATGTCAAAGGTTATAACGAAACCACCTTACAAGGTGTTTATAGATGGCTGTACTCTACTAGTTTACAGCTGAGCTATGAATAGTATGTCAAAGGTTATAACGAAACCACCTTACAAGGTGTTTATAGATGGCTGTACTCTACTAGTTTACAGCTGAGCTATGAATAGTATGTCAAAGGTTATAACGAAACCACCTTACAAGGTGTTTATAGATGGCTGTACTCTACTAGTTTACAGCTGAGCTATGAATAGTATGTCAAAGGTTATAACGAAACCACCTTACAAGGTGTTTATAGATGGCTGTACTCTACTAGTTTACAGCTGAGCTATGAATAGTATGTCAAAGGTTATAACGAAACCACCTTACAAGGTGTTTATAGATGGCTGTACTCTACTAGTTTACAGCTGAGCTATGAATAGTATGTCAAAGGTTATAACGAAACCACCTTACAAGGTGTTTATAGATGGCTGTACTCTACTAGTTTACAGCTGAGCTATGAATAGTATGTCAAAGGTTATAACGAAACCACCTTACAAGGTGTTTATAGATGGCTGTACTCTACTAGTTTACAGCTGAGCTATGAATAGTATGTCAAAGGTTATAACGAAACCACCTTACAAGGTGTTTATAGATGGCTGTACTCTACTAGTTTACAGCTGAGCTATGAATAGTATGTCAAAGGTTATAACGAAACCACCTTACAAGGTGTTTATAGATGGCTGTACTCTACTAGTTTACAGCTGAGCTATGAATAGTATGTCAAAGGTTATAACGAAACCACCTTACAAGGTGTTTATAGATGGCTGTACTCTACTAGTTTACAGCTGAGCTATGAATAGTATGTCAAAGGTTATAACGAAACCACCTTACAAGGTGTTTATAGATGGCTGTACTCTACTAGTTTACAGCTGAGCTATGAATAGTATGTCAAAGGTTATAACGAAACCACCTTACAAGGTGTTTATAGATGGCTGTACTCTACTAGTTTACAGCTGAGCTATGAATAGTATGTCAAAGGTTATAACGAAACCACCTTACAAGGTGTTTATAGATGGCTGTACTCTACTAGTTTACAGCTGAGCTATGAATAGTATGTCAAAGGTTATAACGAAACCACCTTACAAGGTGTTTATAGATGGCTGTACTCTACTAGTTTACAGCTGAGCTATGAATAGTATGTCAAAGGTTATAACGAAACCACCTTACAAGGTGTTTATAGATGGCTGTACTCTACTAGTTTACAGCTGAGCTATGAATAGTATGTCAAAGGTTATAACGAAACCACCTTACAAGGTGTTTATAGATGGCTGTACTCTACTAGTTTACAGCTGAGCTATGAATAGTATGTCAAAGGTTATAACGAAACCACCTTACAA
>NC_054704.1:2782646-2849236 GCF_016097555.1 Gigantopelta aegis
AAGGTGTTTATAGATGGCTGTACTCTACTAGTTTACAGCTGAGCTATGAATAGTATGTCAAAGGTTATAACGAAACCACCTTACAAGGTGTTTATAGATGGCTGTACTCTACTAGTTTACAGCTGAGCTATGAATAGTATGTCAAAGGTTATAACGAAACCACCTTACAAGGTGTTTATAGATGGCTGTACTCTACTAGTTTACAGCTGAGCTATGAATAGTATGTCAAAGGTTATAACGAAACCACCTTACAAGGTGTTTATAGATGGCTGTACTCTACTAGTTTACAGCTGAGCTATGAATAGTATGTCAAAGGTTATAACGAAACCACCTTACAAGGTGTTTATAGATGGCTGTACTCTACTAGTTTACAGCTGAGCTATGAATAGTATGTCAAAGGTTATAACGAAACCACCTTACAAGGTGTTTATAGATGGCTGTACTCTACTAGTTTACAGCTGAGCTATGAATAGTATGTCAAAGGTTATAACGAAACCACCTTACAAGGTGTTTATAGATGGCTGTACTCTACTAGTTTACAGCTGAGCTATGAATAGTATGTCAAAGGTTATAACGAAACCACCTTACAAGGTGTTTATAGATGGCTGTACTCTACTAGTTTACAGCTGAGCTATGAATAGTATGTCAAAGGTTATAACGAAACCACCTTACAAGGTGTTTATAGATGGCTGTACTCTACTAGTTTACAGCTGAGCTATGAATAGTATGTCAAAGGTTATAACGAAACCACCTTACAAGGTGTTTATAGATGGCTGTACTCTACTAGTTTACAGCTGAGCTATGAATAGTATGTCAAAGGTTATAACGAAACCACCTTACAAGGTGTTTATAGATGGCTGTACTCTACTAGTTTACAGCTGAGCTATGAATAGTATGTCAAAGGTTATAACGAAACCACCTTACAAGGTGTTTATAGATGGCTGTACTCTACTAGTTTACAGCTGAGCTATGAATAGTATGTCAAAGGTTATAACGAAACCACCTTACAAGGTGTTTATAGATGGCTGTACTCTACTAGTTTACAGCTGAGCTATGAATAGTATGTCAAAGGTTATAACGAAACCACCTTACAAGGTGTTTATAGATGGCTGTACTCTACTAGTTTACAGCTGAGCTATGAATAGTATGTCAAAGGTTATAACGAAACCACCTTACAAGGTGTTTATAGATGGCTGTACTCTACTAGTTTACAGCTGAGCTATGAATAGTATGTCAAAGGTTATAACGAAACCACCTTACAAGGTGTTTATAGATGGCTGTACTCTACTAGTTTACAGCTGAGCTATGAATAGTATGTCAAAGGTTATAACGAAACCACCTTACAAGCTATGAATAGTATGTCAAAGGTGTTTATAGATGGCTGTACTCTACTAGTTTACAGCTGAGCTATGAATAGTATGTCAAAGGTTATAACGAAACCACCTTACAAGGTGTTTATAGATGGCTGTACTCTACTAGTTTACAGCTGAGCTATGAATAGTATGTCAAAGGTTATAACGAAACCACCTTACAAGGTGTTTATAGATGGCTGTACTCTACTAGTTTACAGCTGAGCTATGAATAGTATGTCAAAGGTTATAACGAAACCACCTTACAAGGTGTTTATAGATGGCTGTACTCTACTAGTTTACAGCTGAGCTATGAATAGTATGTCAAAGGTTATAACGAAACCACCTTACAAGGTGTTTATAGATGGCTGTACTCTACTAGTTTACAGCTGAGCTATGAATAGTATGTCAAAGGTTATAACGAAACCACCTTACAAGGTGTTTATAGATGGCTGTACTCTACTAGTTTACAGCTGAGCTATGAATAGTATGTCAAAGGTTATAACGAAACCACCTTACAAGGTGTTTATAGATGGCTGTACTCTACTAGTTTACAGCTGAGCTATGAATAGTATGTCAAAGGTTATAACGAAACCACCTTACAAGGTGTTTATAGATGGCTGTACTCTACTAGTTTACAGTTGAGCTATGAATAGTATGTCAAAGGTTATAACGAAACCACCTTACAAGGTGTTTATAGATGGCTGTACTCTACTAGTTTACAGCTGAGCTATGAATAGTATGTCAAAGGTTATAACGAAACCACCTTACAAGGTGTTTATAGATGGCTGTACTCTACTAGTTTACAGCTGAGCTATGAATAGTATGTCAAAGGTTATAACGAAACCACCTTACAAGGTGTTTATAGATGGCTGTACTCTACTAGTTTACAGCTGAGCTATGAATAGTATGTCAAAGGTTATAACGAAACCACCTTACAAGGTGTTTTATAGATGGCTGTACTCTACTAGTTTACAGCTGAGCTATGAATAGTATGTCAAAGGTTATAACGAAACCACCTTACAAGGTGTTTATAGATGGCTGTACTCTACTAGTTTACAGCTGAGCTATGAATAGTATGTCAAAGGTTATAACGAAACCACCTTACAAGGTGTTTATAGATGGCTGTACTCTACTAGTTTACAGTTGAGCTATGAATAGTATGTCAAAGGTTATAACGAAACCACCTTACAAGGTGTTTATAGATGGCTGTACTCTACTAGTTTACAGCTGAGCTATGAATAGTATGTCAAAGGTTATAACGAAACCACCTTACAAGGTGTTTATAGATGGCTGTACTCTACTAGTTTACAGCTGAGCTATGAATAGTATGTCAAAGGTTATAACGAAACCACCTTACAAGGTGTTTATAGATGGCTGTACTCTACTAGTTTACAGTTGAGCTATGAATAGTATGTCAAAGGTTATAACGAAACCACCTTACAAGGTGTTTATAGATGGCTGTACTCTACTAGTTTACAGCTGAGCTATGAATAGTATGTCAAAGGTTATAACGAAACCACCTTACAAGGTGTTTATAGATGGCTGTACTCTACTAGTTTACAGCTGAGCTATGAATAGTATGTCAAAGGTTATAACGAAACCACCTTACAAGGTGTTTATAGATGGCTGTACCCTTATTAGCTAGTTGAAAATGTAGCAATCAATGGTATATCAAATGTTATAACAAATCAGTCTTATCGGGTGAGTGTTTATAAATTTTACGCAGTTAGTTGACAGTGTATCATTCGATGGTATGGTATGTCATATCAAAGGTTATAACAAGACTACCTTATCGGGTGAAAGTTTATAGATTGTACTCTAGTAGTTTACAGTGTAGCAATTGATGATATAGCATTGCGTGTGGTACTCACTATGTTAGATAAACATATCTTTACTAGTAACAGCTGATACGCAACTTAGGGTATTCATGGCATCATGGCGTCCATTGGTGTTCTTACTCTTCGAGTCACCTTCACTTCAGACGTAAACCAACTAACTAAATAACTAACTAAATCCCTTAAAGGGACATTCCTGAGTTCGCTGCCATTTTTAAGATGTTATCGACTAACACAGACGTTTTAACGATTGTAAGTACATATCAAATATATTTTTCTACATACAAATTAGTGGCGGCTGTATATTAAACGTGTTTCTGATCGTTGTTATATATGTACTAGGTTAAATTTCATTTTATTTTCTAAAATATACTTTTTTCGTACGTACGAAATTATTTGAAGACAAAATCCAGTTTGGGCTTCTTACAAATATTAAGACGACCAGAAACACATTGAATATACAGACCCTGATATTCTAAACAAGAAAACATATTTAATATGTAAGTTTAATCGTAAAAATATTTTATTAGTAGTAAACATCTTACAATGCAGAAAACTCGTGAATGTCCCTTTAATGTATGTAAACTTTGATTTCGTATAACGACACTTAATTATGGGTAACCATGAAATAATTGGGTGATGTTTTATTTCTAAAATGTTTTTTGTTGTTGATGGGTAAGGGAAGTATACACAATTATATTTAATGTCTTTTTCTCATGGAATAGTATGTAGTCAACTGACTATTTGTCCATCGACACGTTTGGAGAAAGTGCTCTAGGTGAGGTAAACCCTTCATTGTATATAGAAATAACAACTCCTGACTTGCCTGATCGGGTGGGGTTTTGTGGGGACAATGACTGACGATATTCTTGTCAATGACAAAACTGGGTTGTTATCCATCACGTGTTTTACTGTTACCAGACCGCGACAGAGAAGAAGATGAATAAAGATCTCGAGAAAGCTATGAAGTCTGGTAATCAAATCGACTTGTCAAACCAGGTAGAAAGATTCAAGAAAATGCATATGGAAGACAACCCTGTTTTAACAAAGGCGATTACCCAGTCTGAAGTGGTGTCGCTGTGTGGAGGTAAGCATTAAAGTTAAAAGTGTGTTTTGTATAACGACACCACTAGAGCAAATTGATTTATTAATCATCGACTATTGGATGTCAAACATTTGGTAATTTTGACATAGTCATAGAGAGGAAATCCACTACAATTCCCCATTAGTAGCAAGAGATATTTCATATGCACCATCCCACAGAGAGGATAGCACATACCACAGAGAGGATAGTACATCCCACAGACAGGATAGCACATACCACAGAGAGGATAGCACATACCACAGAGAGGATAGCACATACCACAGAGAGGATAGCACATCCCACAGGCAGGATAGTACATCCCACAGACAGGATAGCACATACCACAGAGAGGATAGCACATACCACGACCTTTAATAAACCAGTCGTGGTGCACTGGCTAGAAAGAGAAATAGCCCAATGGGCCCACCGACGGGCATCGGTCCCAGACCGACCGCGCACCAAGCGGACGCTTTACCATATATGTTCCTCGTCGGAGGCAGGGATTAATTCAGTCAACTTACAAATTAACAGTCGGTTATGAGAAGCTTTACCAGACATTACTGAAAGAGTGGTTTTTGGTATCATCAGTATCATATATTAGGAATAAAAGTTGTATTATGCGAGCCTCTTACGAGCATAATACATTATTTTTATTCATAATATATGATATTGGTGATACCGAAACACACGAGGGTAATAATCTCTTTATTGTATAATCTCAAGCGTAATACAATGTGTTTTTGTAAACTGTACACGCAACTTTAATTCCAGTCCGCCATTACTAGATATTCAAATGACGTAAGAATACGTAACGCGCTGGGTTTTTTAATGGAAATCACGTCAAACTTGAATGACCTCATTTTGGATATCCTTACATAAAAATAAACTAATGCTTAAGGGTTTTTGTGGTCTGAACACTGAACACCTTTCAGTGTAAGGTTGCTGTTGAAATGTTTTTGTTTGATGACTATGAATGCATACGTCAATGATGGAGTATCCCCTAGTACGTTTGCTTAAATGTTAATAAACCTAGTGCCGTGACCGCGATTAATTTACATCTAATTTGCAAAGTTATCAATTTTTTAAAGTATGTTATCTGAAAAATATCTCATACTTTGGAAATGTAAAATATTATATATATTTCTCCCATTCCTAACTATGCAAGACAGACTCATTCCATGACGTGCGCTCATACGGAATAAATCTTTATTACATACCTATGCAATCTTACTATAGTGATAAAGACATTTTCAAGCCGTGTGATAAATTTATCTTGTATCACACATATATGCGAACTGGATCGGAACTTGTAAATGGGGATTCCCTTTTTATTTTTACTGGTCATGGCGCTTTTTTGTTACTGACGTCATGTATAATTTACAAATTACGTCACATCGTATTTGAAACATTACACACGACTGCCGCAGAGTGTGATTGTTAACGTTAAGTAAATCCATGAAAGGAGGATTGATTAATAGATTTCAGAAGGTATAGTTATGACGTGAAATTAAAAAGGTATGTAATAAATACAGAACTTCACATACGTTGTTTTCGCTTCCCATTTATTGCACTCGTTTGTTTTGTGCAAGAACATACCACATATATATATGTAATATATGTATCATTGTATGTATATATATATATATATATATATATATATATATATGTATGTATGTTGTATATATGAGTGTGTGCGTGCGTGTACGTATGTATGTATGTATGTATGTATGTATGTATGTATGTATGTATGTATGTATATATATATATATATATATATATATATATATATATAACAAAATTACATTTTGAACAAATATAATAATAAAACTACTACCAACAGTTCAGTTATTTAATAACATGCTGTCACTGTATATATATATATATATATATATATATATATATATATATATATATATATATATATATATATATATATATGTTAGTGACAGCATATGTATATATGAGTGTTTGTGTGTTACTGTGTTTATATGCGTGTTTTGTATATTATGTACAGTGTGCGTGTGTATGCGAGAACGTGTATATGTGCGTGGATTGTGCACTTGCACTTGGTTGGAGCTTGTACTCGGTATGAAGCCAGCATTTGTCAATCTTAAATCAAAAGTGGCATACAGCACAATGCATTATCATGCAACCATGCTTCCTGTGACTTGATAACCCCTCCGTTGCTAGCACGATAACCTTGGCGTTGCTATGTGTTATCATGTCACTAGGAAATAAGTTAAGCGCATGACAGATGTTTACTCAATTTAGTCGTAGGTCGTTACCTCATTTTTCAAACATCCAATTACAGCAATCATTGTTGAACTGAATAAATAAATATAGCATTTATACTTCCCGTAATATCAAATTACCTCTTATTTTTCAATTCTCCATTATTCGCTCCCATTCGGAACTAGCCAGCATTTTTAATTAAACATTTTGAAACAAAAAAAGCAAGTAGCTTCCTGCAAAGAATGTTTACATTGGAACAGCGTTTGACGTCACAGTACTAGCAGCTAGAGATATACTAGTATATCTTATATTCAAGTCACATATACAGGGCCGTAGCTAGCGGGGGGAGGGGAAATCCGGAAAGCATTATAAAAACTTTAAAAAAATTCTCTTCTTAACTGTTTAAGGAGTTTTAGACTATTAACTATTCAGTTGCCCCCCCCCCCCCCCCCCCCCCCAAACAAAAAATCCTAGCTACGGCCCTGATATATACTTGAGTTTATTTTCACAGAAAAAAAGTACAAAATTAGTAATGTTGTGACACAGGCTTTGAAATATAATGAAAGCATTCTACTTACAATGTGTAAACACATAACGTTTTGGCTGGTTTCTATTCCGCTTTTAACTGAAACATATTACAAAAATATAACTTGAAAAAGGTTGCATAATAAAAAAATATATATATCAGGTTAAAATGTTTTGAAACTCGCCTGTTACACCATTATGTGAACCACGCCAAATAACCACGATATGAAAACGTAGTAACCTGATATTCTATATTTATTAATGCTACATGTAACAGTTCAAGCTGTCTGTGCTACTAGGTGATAATATTGCTTGACCTTATTTCAGCCCTGAAAGACGCAGTTTTGAGTAACCGTGTCGACAGACTGGAAAAGGCCATCTACAAGACTGAAAATTCAACACACTCTCAAAGATCCAAGGTTAAAAAAGCCCTGGGGAAAGCCAAGGCAAAACTGTCCGACCTTTTAACCGATCGTCCACTTTCTGGAATGACAACACGTACGGCCACCGGTCTGAAAACGCTAATTAGACTGAGTCCAGTTGCCCACACTGTACTTCGAGCTGTCTTCCTGCTGCTTGGCGAACATGATAGTTATGTTGAGGTATCTAAGTGAATTTAAAGTTTGTATTATTTCATGTTTGTTAATTTTGTTATGGGAAAAATTTGAAAGTATATCCATATAAGTATAAGTACTTTAATTTTACAGAAATACTTTGTTACTATAATGCGGAATTATCCATGATAGTACTATATCATAAATATCACAGTAAATTTAGTGCAATATTTTAGTTTAGGTGGAAAACCTATAATCGTGTATTGATGGACAGAATAGAATTTTGAATAGCTACATTTTGTATGATATTACGTGGTTTTGATTTCTTTTGTTGTAGGATCCAAAAAACGTGGCAGGTCTATTGAAGCAGTCAGGCAACTCTTTGTGTTCGCGTTTGGAGAGATGCGATCTCAGAACCGTCCGTCCCGATGTGAGTGAACAAGCTAGCAGATTAATATCGATGTACACTACAGAAGATATCACACGGGCGAATCGAGATGTCGCCAAGGTCTACAACCTTGTAAGTACCGTTACTAGTTAGTACATGCCAGCGTGCTTAGCAGTCCCGTATTTAGGGAGGGGGGGGGGGAGAGGAGTCATCCGAACCCTCCCGCAAAAGCTAAGGTCCACTTTTTGTAACTTCCAGCCCTCCCATAAAACAAAATGTGCTTGTCTTCGTCATTCACCAATCCCCATAGCGAAGCTGTAGTGTACATGATTCAGAATTTATAACTAAAAAATAAATAAATAAATGAACGTACATGTAGCAAAAATGTTTAATTGTATTTTCTACTATATTGATAACCTCGTAGCATTTGATAAAAACATGACAATGACAGCAGTTCACCTTGTATTGATTTATCAAGCAAATAAAGGTTAACAATAGAAATTAATCCTGTTAGGTCATGTCAGGTCATAGGTTTTAAAGTGCACATTCAGAACAAGCTGTTGTAGCATACGCCTGTCATGGGCGCAGGTGTCGACATTCGCCGGTTCCTCCATCCAGGAGAGAAACAGGTTTGGGGTGAGTGGGAGAGAGGGTTGGTTTTGGTGCTCTTGAATTTGAAAATGTCCCGTAGGATTAAGGCCAATTAGAAAATGTTGCGTACTTTCTAGAAGGTAATTACCAAGTACTTCAAAATGTTTTATAGTCAACATATAGATGCCATTTTGATGATATGACGCATCAGAGACAAACATGAAATGGAATGCTATACCTGATACAATACCTTATACAATACCTTATACAATACCTTTTGCTGAAAACGTTTGAGGACTACACCTGTACTCTTAACAGGGGATGCAGGTGTTGGCGGTGATTGGTGATGATACAATTATCATGAACGTAATGTGTTTCGTTTTTCATAAATATGTTCATTATTAAAGGAATTGATCATAGTTCTGAGGTACACATACCTTTTCTGTTACTAAGGTTATAATAAGCAATTGCCGAAAATATTTAACATGCACCTCAGTTTAATACACCGAATCAGTGCCTGTAAGTCATGTTGTATGCTAAAATTTCATTATCTTGAAAAACCAAATATAATAATAACTTTAATAGCCTTAATAACAAAAATACAATGTACAAAATAATGGAAAATCGTTGTTTTAAATTATCAATATTTAAGTTCCCGATCCCAGGAAAACGCGTTTTAGACTCAGACTATTCACATTTTCCGGGGAGGATGGCCCTGGATCCTATACATTATCCGAAAGACCCCGGCAAATGCATAGTCGAACCCTCCCACTCAAAATGCTGGCTACGGGCCTGCTTAGTAATACCCCTTTCCCACTTATGCGGTTTTCGTACGGTGCGCGCGGTTCTGGAGTGTACGGTTTTCCGCCAGTTTTTTTATGACCAACGCGCAAATTTCATTACCTTGGCGGTGTGCTCACGGGTTGATCACGTCGGTGTAGCGGTTTCTGCGGTTCGATGCGTTTCGGCTCGCGTAGGGTCGTAGAAGGTCGTCTTTCAGCGGATCGCCGGGGATGACAGACGGTGATCACGTTGTTTACACGGATATGCACGGTGTTCTCACGGATGTACACGGTATCCTCACGGATATACGCGGTGGTTTCGCGGATGTGTGCGTTGTCTTCACGAATATAAGCGGTGGGCTCGCGGACATGCACGGATGTTCGCGGTGGCTTTGCGGATAATCACAGAAGCACTACGATGAATACGTACACCACGGATTCCTCACGGTGTGTAGACGGTTCTGGAACTGCGGAAAACAGCGAGACTCTGCGGAGTGGGCAACCGCGCAGAACCGCAGAAGTTTTGGTATAAAAAGTCCCTCCAATGCTGCTGTCTGCCATTTCATCTGCTGATTTCAAGAAGATAACATGCTGTCTGAAGAAGACACGTTTTTTCCACCAGACAATAGAGCTAAATTACTGCAACAATGTGCTATGGAGCTCCTGGTTCTGACTGCAGAAGCTGCTATGGTCATTATAATAATGAGGAGGCAAAAAGAAGCTGAAATTGTTGCTGCAAGAGAAAGAAGGAGAATGAAAAGACAGAGAAGAGTATGGGTCAAACAGTGGTTGCTGAGAAGGGTCAGGTTTGGACAGTATGAGCAACTCATGGTTGAATTGGGAGCAGAAGACCAGTCAAGTTTCAAGAACTTTCTGAGGTAACTTCACATTTCTGTCATCATTCCAATTAAAATGTAAGTTTTTCAAGAGGACAGAGGGAAAGGGCTTATAGTTCGATTAACACAATATAGGACATTTACGGACATGCCAGTTTTAGTGGTCGAGGAAATCAGAGTACTCGGAGTAATTCACCGACCCGCGGCAAGTAACTGGCAACTTTCCCACATTCGTATGTGTAAAAATCCCTTGACAAGTATTAACCTGCTCTGAGCGGGATTCGAACTCACGCCTAGGAGGTGAAAGGCGTAAGATAATTAATCAAGCGATTTTGACCCCACGGCTACCGTGAAAAAGAGAAAAATAGCTTTAACCTAAGTACAAAGAGAATCCTTCCTGACTGTGACAGCTTGGAAAGCTAGTGTCATAATTATGGAGGCAAAGTACATTACTAAAGAATCATACAAATCTGAAATGAACCATAATGATGAAATTGCAAGCAAAGCAAAGAAGAGGAATGATCATTTGTCACAAAATGTACTTACTTTACTCAGAACGTCTTCTGCTGAAGGTGTTGTGGAGGACATCTTTGAGGAACGCTTGGAAGAAGAAACCTTTGAGAATTTGGACGCCTTGGACACTTCACTAGCGGACCCATGATCTGAATCTCCATCCTTCTTTTCTGTGGAACCATGATCTTGAGATACATCAGATGGAGCAGCACTGGGCAGGTTCTCCGACAGTTGACCCCCTTTCTTTCTCTTGCCTTCTGCAACTCTCCTCATGTAATTCTGGATGTAATCGAAGTTGTCTAGGACCCACTTGTCACGGTCAGTGAGGGGCAATGCTCCAGAGCCAGAGGGCTGCTTCTTGGTGATTTTCCCTGCTCTGTCTCGCACCGATTTCAACCAGGTGGTCAACTGTTCTGCGGATATTCCGAACTGTTGAGCTTTTTCTTTCATTAATCTCTGCCTCTTCTCCTTGTTTTTATAATCAGCCATCCTGAAGTTGTATAAGAATTCATTTTCTTTATACCAGTCAGCCAATTCTTGTTCTTGTTCTGGCTGCAAGCTCAGTGGAACAGCTCTCGTTTTTTTCATTGCTGGGGTTGTTGCAGCTCCGTCTTTTGTTTGTACTTCTATGTCAACTGTCTCATGTGTTTGTTGTTCTTCATCGGATTCTACCGTAGCAGGATCATGTTGTGGAGAAGGTGCAACAGGAGGAGTGACAGACCTATGTCTTTTCTGTTTGCCCTTTCCTCGTCCCTTGGGTGGCATGGTTATCGTGGAATGAGGAGCTTTGGCATGGGCTGCTTTATATATTTCTCCAGAACCGCTACAGATCGTGAGAAGAACGTAATTAAACGTGTTAGCCGTGTGGATAACGTAACAACCGTAGTTACCGTCAAGAAACCGCATGCAAACCGCCAATGCATTCAAGGGAACCGTATAGCTTCCGCAAAGAAACCGTAGCGACCGTAAATGTTAATTGTGGCGGAAGGCTGCGGTTGTCTCGCGGAAGGTCGCGGAAGGTTAACGGTTTGCTTGCGGTCAGTACGGTGCATTCACGGTTCGCGCGGATTTCTTACGTTTTAGAGCTTTCCGCAGCATTACGGCGGAAAAATTAAACATGGGTTTCGAGCTGATTGTGAGATTTCTTCTCTTACAAAATGCAGTGATATATATATTTTTTTTTTTATTCCTAATATATGATATTGACGATACAGAAATACACAAGGGTAATAATCTCTTTATCATATAATCTGAAGCTTAATACAACGTGTTTTTGTAAACTGTACACGCAACTTTAATTCCAGTCCGCCATTACTAGATATTCAAATGACGTAAGGATATATGGCGCAGTGTCTTTTTGAATAGAAATGACGTCAAACTAGAATGACGTCTTTTTATGTCCTTACATCCAAATAGACTAGAGCATAATGTTTGTTGTTGTTGTTGGGGTTTTTTTGTCTGGAGGCTGTACAGCTTTCAGTGAAAATTTGTTATTGAAATGTTTTTATTTGATGACGATGAATGTCAATAAACCTATTGCCGTGACCTCGATTAATTTACATCTAATTTGCAAAGTTATCAAATTCTTTAAGTATGTGATCATGTATATGTATATGTATGTACGTATGTATGCATGCATGTATGTATTGATGTATGAATATTTATATATTTTATGTATGTATTGACGTATGAATATCTATATATTGTATGTATGTCGAGTTTGACGATTGCTTACATAGATATTAATGCTCTGGTGCATGGGATAATTAAATCCTGTGTGGCCTCACAAATTATCCCATGCCGTTACTGGGACTCGAACCTATGGCACCGAATCGCCAGCAAATTGCAGACTTATCGCGATAGCTTCTGAGCTATTGAGGCATCCATAAAAAGGATGCTCTTTAACTCAGCCATATGCATGGGGCCTACAAGTTACGCGATCGATCCCGCTTACGTACATGAAACAGTGGGCAGACCTGGCACTGGCTGGTATGTATTGATGTTAGAATATTTATATATTGGATGTATGTGGATGTTGACGATTACATACATAAATATTAACGCACTGGCGCAGGGGATAATTAAATCCTTTCTGGCCTCACAAATTGTCCCATGCCGTTGCTGGGACTCCAACCTATGGCACCGAATCCCCCGCAAATGGCAGACTTGCCACAATACCTTCCGAGCTATTGAGGCATCCATATGTATTGATGTATGAATATCTATATATTGTATGTATGTCGAGGTTGACTATTACATACATAGATATTAACGCACTGGCACAGGGGATAATTAAATCCTTTCTGGCCTCAAAAATTGTCCCATGCCGTTGCTGGGACTCGAACCTGTGGCACCGATTCGCCCGCAAATTGCAAGACTAACCACGATACGCTCTGAGCTATGTTTGTATGTTTGTATGTATGTATAGATCCATACATATTTACATACATACTTACATACATACAGACAGATACAAATATACATATACACGGTGTGTGCGTGTGTGCGTGTGCGTGTGCGTGTGTGTGTGTATATATATATATATATATATATATATATATATATATATATATATATATATATATATTGGCAAGGCTTGGATTATTCGTTTCAAATTTCGCGAAGAGCGAAATATCAGTTGGGATTATAACTTGTAGACATTCGTGGATGCATTCGAAGACTGCTAAAATGTGCCAAACGTAAAGGCACATACGTGATAATAAATGGGTTAAGGCACAAACTAGTAACGGATGCAAAAACTGTTTATATGTATGTTTTGTTACAGCTGTTCATAATTTTTAAAATGTGCCTTTGTGATAGTACCCACCAACAAAGCGACAAACAATATAACCATCATATGCAACCATCTCCCGAACAAAGAAACTAATGGTTGATAATAATTTAACTAGTTTTACGGTGTTAGTATTATTATGTTGTCTAAGGAAGAACTATCCTAATATCCGTCTAAACAAACGTATACCGAGACAAGTCTTCTTCTCTGATAACATCTATAAATGTGGGGACAAGACAAATTGAGAAGCAACTGGTATTTCCTCTAACTGATATATTACTTGCCAACTTGTTTCTCGATGCTTATGAATATGGAGCTCTGTATAATTCGGTTCAATGAAAACAAAGAAGTCTAGGTGGAAAGTTCGAAGGGGAAAAAAAACGACTGAAGGCATCAAATCAGTTTCAGACCTCGATCTATGCTGTTACAGTGCTAAGTGTTGTTGTTTAGGTTTTCACAGGTCATGTGACGTTAGGACTAGTAACAGTAGTTCGCATTTCGAGCTGGGAAAAATAATACATGTTGGAAGGTGGGAGTTTTACAGATATGGTGACGTTATGACTAATACCAATAGCATTGCGATCTGGGGAACTAATACGTGTTGAGGGAGGGGTCATAGATATGGGGACGTAGTATCAGTCGTTATCGACTATATTATTTTCAATATCTGAGTATCCAGAAAAAAACAATCATTTATTCTTTCTGTGACGCGCCATTCTTCTATTTATTCCCGGTTGTGTGTAGTCTGTTTCTAACGGCTTGGTGATAATAGCCATTAAATGTTTTATTTTCCGTTTTGCAGATGACCAAGAAACTGGCAAGTCTTTCCGCCAACGAACACACACCTTCCATCGGTAGAGATGGTACATCGTCACCGATGTTTGGCACCAATAATCCAGCATAAATTCAGCAGTGAGATGAAACTGGTTCAGTGTTAGAAGTGTGTGAACTATGAAAACGTCACGACGTATATTTCCAGTTCAGCCTACGTTGTACAGTTGGTCGTGCACCCTTGTTTCGTTATATAATTACTGTATACACTACTGACTTTCTGGTGGATTACGATCTGCTGGGTTCTCATCCGATGAACTCGCACAAAACAAACCCTCTCAAAGTTACATTTTATACATTGTTCTTCATTAAACATATTTAAAAAAACAGGACCCTATAGTACCAAGCTATTTCTATGAAGGTGACAGAAGGCAACAGATTTCGTTTGGGTACTAGTGGCTTAAATGGTGATAAATTAGTACATGTAAGTGGTAGCCCTTCGTGTACGTATGGTCATATAGTTGAAGACGCTGAACACCTTTTTACGTTTTGGTCCATTATACAACCTCGTAGTACCCTATTTGTGTAGGCTTATTTGGTGATTCAGACCTTATGGTTCACACAAAATATTTCTATTTTTCCATCTGTTCAGAACTTTCTTATAAACAGCAAACGTTTTGAGAATAATTAACAATTCATCACCTAAATATTTGCTCTTTTTTCCATTAATTTTCTCGTTTTTACTTTTCGTTATATTATTCTTCTTGGTAGTCATAGTGTAAATAATTATATATTTTTAAATTTCATTTTGATTTACAAAATATGTGTATGTGTGAAATGCAGGGAGAGGCCTTCATATAGGCATTAACCTGTTGGTCAGTCTCAAATTGCTGTATTGGGTTTCGGAATAAATATTATTTAAATCAAAAACTGCTTGTAATCTTTGGATATAACGCAAACAATTGTTAGCGAGAAAACCTGTAGTATTTGTGTTGTTTGAATTACCAGAATTACAGCCAGTGATGTTCTGTGATCACAGTCTCGTCAGTAATATCTTCTGTTAGGTGATCCTAGCTCGAGCTGTGAGAGAATGTTGGCGAGGAGAATCACTTAACGAATGTTTTCAGACTCCCTCAAGTGTGTCCAGCCTTGTATCGTCTCAGTAATATCTTCTGTTAGGTGATCCTAGCTCGAGCTGTGAGAGGATGTTGGCGAGGAGAACCACTTAACGAATGTTTTCAGACTCCCTCAAGTGTGTCCAGCCTTGTATCGTCTCAGTAATATCTTCTGTTAGGTGATCCTAGCTCGAGCTGTGAGAGGATGTTGGCGAGGAGAATCACTTAACGAATGTTTTCAGACTCCCTCAAGTGTGTCCAGCCTTGTATCGTCTCAGTAATATCTTCTGTTAGGTGATCCTAGCTCGAGCTGTGAGAGAATGTTGGCGAGGAGAATCACTTAACGAATGTTTTCAGACTCCCGTCAAGTGTGTCCAGTCTTGTGTCTTGTCAGTGACCGGACTGTTGGTGGCACTGGTCGTGGTGCGCCATGAACTTCCGACATTGACATTGAGTGAATGTCATCACATCTGAATTTATTCCAATGAGCTCTGTCCTGTGCTATTTTCGATTCAGTAAACAGGCCTGGGAGTGGCAGTTTATGAAGGATGTTTTGTCCAGTAAAAGATCTCCTCGGGAGTGGTTCTCCTCCTATAGGGTCTTTCCAAAAACACGAGTTATCCGTCCTTGCCGGAACTCTCCTATATACGAGAAGAGTCGAATGAGATAGTAGCAAAACGTCCAGCAAGTATCACACAGTTATCAATAACGAGAGAAATGCCATAGAAAGCGAATTATTGTTACATTTGTCCGAATAACCGTAACGAATGGGTTCCAGGCTTTCTGCAAGCAGTAAAGTGTTTTACTATTTTGTTGGGTGGCAAACGTTTATTTACCAAATGTTTTGACACCGAACAGCCAATGATTAATAAATTAATGTGTTCTAGTGGTGTCGTTCAATAAAAGCAGATTTACGTTCGTCTATTGGAGGACAGCCACTACCGAGTATACGCTGTACTGGACAATACATCTTTCCTGCACTGCTCAGAGGACGGACACTCCTAGACTAGTTTACAACGTCAAAATTAGCACTGGACAACGCGCATTGGAATAAACATAGCTAGCTATTATGATAATCACTCATTAAATCAGTGTCAAAACAGTGATGATATCAGGTTTTCTGTGACACCCTTCATGAGTACTGCCACCACATATATCAAGTCCGTCACTCCACCTTAAACGATGAAAACATAATAAATATGAAAGAGTTTCACCAAAGAGAGGAACATGTATTTTCAAGTTCAAATTATGCAATAGCACGAGGCATCATGTTGGTCAGTGATGCATCGTATTTAATAGATACTTAGAAATATTAAGGCGACCAGAAACACGTTGAATATACAGACACTTTTATTCTAAACAAGAGCATGTATTTAATATGTAAGTGTAATCGTAGAAATATTTTATTAATCGGAAACATCTTACAATGCAACAAACTCGGGAATGTCCGTTTAAACTACGGCTATTTGGTATCTAATACATAATATACAAAATAAAAGGAAACGCGAATATTTAAACCTTTTTTTCATGATAAAATGAATTCGGTAAACAGCCCGTCAGAATGGGACTAAATGTTCATAAGACATTCATAATTTTAACTGACATAAACGTTAAGATTCCAGGATATTAATTTGAAATACAATAAAACAAAGTAAATTAATATTCGCCTTTAGTTTGTTGTTCAGTATATTAAGGTTGTTTCTACACTTGGTCCGCAGAGTGTGAGAGAAATCCGCTACTGCTAGTTATGTTGTGAACATAGTCACCCACAAGAATGTCGCCACAATGTGCTAATGAATAACAATATGGAGATATTATGGTCTAATAGTAATCCATCAATAGGAAACTCGGAACAAAGAGGCTTTTTGTGGTTTAAAAAAGTATCTATTTAATACCAAACAGCGTGATGTACTTACAAATCTGAACACAGAACTGTTATCCGTGATCAAGACCGTATTTCTGCACAATACAGAGTCGAATGGGCATTTGGCAAAATAGTGGTCGATTCCATTAATCTCTTTCTAGTGCCTCGTCTGTTAGAGGAAAGCCACTCACGAGAAGATCCTTTACTGGACAATACAACAGTCCTGTACTGTTCAAAGAGGACTGCCACTCAGACTACTAGTTTACTAAATCAAAACCTAGCATAGGACAGGGCGCACTGGAATACACATAGTTGTGATGTCATGCACTCATGAATCACTGAACACCCATAGGTTCTGTTCCGTGTCCTATCCTGTTTCTTATCTATATAAACGATGTTATTAGTGGAACGGTTTCCAACGTACGTTAGTTTGACGACGTTTGCTTGTTGAAAACCCTTGTAATATTTTAAACTCTTGATCATCAGTGCAGTAACAGTTGTGGTCTGTTAAACTTTAGTCATAAAAACAAATTACTTTCAGTCGTAAACCTAAATTAGTAAACCATCCTAGCGTTCTGGGGACAGTGCAAGTAGGCTTATCTAAGGTTGAAACCAAAACCTGTGCATGATCAGTTGTTTTCGTTCTTTATCTACAAAAATATACAACTCATTTATGCTCCTGATTTTCGATTACGCTGATATTGTCTGGGATACACTATCATTTAGTATGTCCAGGATATACAATCATTTAGTATGTCCAGGATATACAATCATTTAGTATATCCAGGATACACTATCATTTCGCAGGGGCGTAGGCTGGGGGGGGACCGTTGAAAGCGGACTGTTTGCTTCAGCGGGGGGGGGGGGCGTCCGACCCCCCCCCCCCCCGCTGAAGCAAACGGTCCGCTTTCAGTACTAAAACACAGGTTTATAAATATGGTGCAAAAACAAAATAGAAAAAGGTCCACTTGGTTCATATTCGAAACACCCCCCACCCCCTGCCCGATCCAGATCACGCTACGCCCCTGTTTCGTATGCTCAGTCTCTTAACACAATACTCAGTTGGATGCTCTTCGTACAGTTTACAGCGCGGAAAGCGAATTTATACCTTTATCAGAAGGGAAACATCGTTACAAACTTTGTATGTGTGAACTTTAAAATAACTTTCTTGATATTACCAATACGTCGTTTTACTGTCGAGATAAACCCACACCATACACGCAGACCAGCCCTGTATACAGCCAACTCTGGGTATTAGTTATTTAAATGGCTTTCAGTTTGAGTTTCCTCTTGTGACTACGAGTCAGAATTACCAAATGTTTGTCACCCAGTAGTCGATGATCAATTAATCAATGTGATCTAGTGATGTCGTTAAACAAAACAAACTTTAGCTTTGTTATACCAGTTGTGGAGCACTGGGTGCAACGAGAAATAGTCCATGGGCGCACCGACGGGGATAGATTCTTCACTAGTCAATATGGCAAAAACCAAATTTGCATACGACTGATTACACCTGGTGCGAACAAACTTTTTCTTGCTCCAGCCAGTGCACCACGACTGGCACACCAATGTCAATGGAATGGTGAATATAAACGATCCCTTGCTACTCCACATTCATTACTATTCGTTATTATAATATGCACTCCACATTCATTAGTATACGGAAATGTTTTATTTAACGACGCACTCAACACAATTTAGTCACGGTTATATGGTTAAGGACCACAAAGATATTGAAAGAGGAAACCCGCTGTCGCCACTTCATGGGCTACTCTTTCCGATTAGCAGCATGGGATCTGTTATATGCACCACCCAATAGACAAGATAGCACATACCACGGCCTTTGTCGTGGTGCACTGGCTCGAGCGAGAAATAGCCTAATGGGCCCGCTGACGGGGATAGACCCCAAACCGACCGCGCATCAAGCGAACGCCTTACCAATGGGCTACGCCTCGCCCCTCATTAATATACATGCACATACTTATAATGTACACACCATATTCATACACGTCACATTCATAACAATACATATAATATACACACCACATGATTTACACACCTTTCTTTATTATACATAAAACCTACACTCTGCATTCATTATGTAGCCTATTCTGCATTCCACAATTATTATTATATATACGATCTGCACTGCACATTCATTACTATACATATAAAACGGAATGTGTTGTCTAGATTATATGAATAATAATAACTTGGAGTGCAGATTATGTGTATAACAATGAATGTGGGGTGTTGATTATAAGTATAATAATGAATGAGGAATGCAGATTATATGTATGGTAACGAATGAGGATTATAGATTATATGTATAGCAATGAATGGGGTGTGCAGGTAGTGTTTATAGTATTGAATACTAAGTGTAGTTATATGTATAGCAATGAATGGGGAGTGCAGGTAGTGTTTATAGTATTAAATAATAAGTGTAGTTTATATGTATAGCAATGAATGGGGAGTGCAGGTAGTGTTTATAGTATTGAGTACTATGTGTAGTTTATATGTATAGCAATGAATGGGGAGTGCAGGTAGTGTTTATAGTATTGAATACTAAGTGTAGTTTATATGTATAGCAATGAATGGGGAGTGCAGGTAGTGTTTATAGTATTGAATACTATGTGTAGTTTATATGTATAGCAATGAATGGGGAGTGCAGGTAGTGTTTATAGTATTGAATACTATGTGTAGTTTATATGTATAGCAATGAATGGGGAGTGTAGGTAGTGTTCGCTGAACACAACTGCATTTTTCGCTGTCTCGAGTAGAATGTCAGAGAGAGTGTATATGATACATATAATATTATAGACTGGGGGAGTGTATATTACATGTATAATGTGCACTGGGGAGTGCTTATTCTACGTATAATCTTGACTGGGGAGTGCAAATTCAGGGGAGTGCAAATTATATGTGATACCAGAACCACAATTGTTTTTTAGGCCTGGGCAGTAAGGAAGGATATGCTTCGATGCAGTAGCGGTGTCAAGTACCCTTCTACTAGAAATCTATGTTGGGTGCCTGTAAAATTAACCTCTACAGTTTGGTATGGAATTGAAAGTGGTTGTGAAAACAGTCTACGATATCGAATTGCGACACAAAAGATGCCACTTTCTCCAGTTATTAATTTGCGTGGGCTGTTCTAGTGTTTATAATCTGTGATTCATATAGCAATTTCAAGCATATAATATACAGAGGATAATAAACGAGTTACCAGTTATTATCAAATTTATGTCCCGAGTGAAATAATTTTCAGTTGTCACGAGCTTTAGCGAGTGACAAATGAAAATTATTTCACGAGGGACATAAATTTGATAATAACTGGAACCGAATTTGTTATTCTATTTATTACCTCAGCTATTTGTTTTCTCTAAAAACCTTTATTTTCCACGCACATGCACGAAGGCCAACCTGTATAGAAACGATGTAAACCACATTACGCACTGTTCTGAGAATGACTATAACGTTGTAATTTAATCACGTTCATAGATAATTTTAAAACCCCCACAAGTTCTCTTTATTCTGCTTCAAAATCTATAATGAATTGCATTAAAATGACATTTTGTTATTAATTTAACACCAAAAACAGAGACCCGTAAAGGCAAACTCTTTAAACTACATGACGTCATTTTGTGTGTTTGTCAAATCGTGATGACGTCATATTTAGTACCAACAAAGTCATTGGTTTGTAAGCGTCAAATTGTCCAAAAGTATTGTTCGTTAAACCAATGCAGAATATTTCTCACTGAGAAAATATGGAAAATAGTTTCCCTGTTATGAGTGACCGCTGGGGTAATATATATATATATTACACACCAGTGTAACACGTTGCTCATGTCATAATAATCACTCAATATCTAACTAGTATAATATTGGCGTGACGTAGATCACTTGCTGACCCCAAAAAATAATGTGTAGTAGGTCCCGCAATCTGCTTACATCTGCGTTGCGGATTGTTTGTAGTTGGTTCGTGAACAGTGTTGGTATCTGACTTGCTTTCGCTCGTCATATACCAAAACTGTTCACTCATTTCATAAAAATGGTATGATAGGCAAGCTCGTTTAGTATTCTGTATGTATTAACACTATCACCTGTAGAATTTTATTTCATATTATCGGAAACGACCTGTGTGACGTATCTGACGTCTCTGGCGTGGTGGGTACAATTGCCTGTAATAGTGTGTACTGTCTGTGTCCGACAATGGTGTTAGTTATCTCTGATATATAAAAGTATTTTCACATTTTCATCTACTCCTCTTTTGTGTTGAAGTGTAACACTGTGACTATTGAAAACAATCTTCAACACAATATTTTTCATATTTATCATATAATAGCTAGTATATACAGTGTAATCAAAGTATGTGACACACACACACGCGCACACACACACACACACACACACACACACACACACAGACAGACACAGCGAGAGAGAGACAGAGAGAGAGACAGAGGCAGAGACATAGAGAGAGAGAGAGAGAGAGAGAGAGAGAGAGAGAGAGAGAGAGAGAGAGAGAGAGAGAGAGACGCTGCTGCCACGTTCCCGTAAAAATGATAGTACATGCAATGGTCTGTATAAGTGTGAACGTAAACTGCTTAAACTAGTATACAATATTTAAACACACACACACACACATACACACACATAGACACGCACGCACACACACACACACACACATATACACGCACGCACACATAGACGCACACTCAAGCTATAACTATATGTTAGGCACTAGCTCGAGTCACCTCTAGCCCTCCCCTTATTGATATGCTGTAGTGGAGGGCTGTCTGTGTGTAATACTTCGGCAATCGTCGACAACTAAATGGTAGCCAGCTACTGTGTTTAAAATACAAATGTTTTCCTAAATCTGATGCCACAGAGCTTTAGTTTGATTATTCTCGAGTCTAGTAATGACATTAAATTTACATGTTGTTAACCAGTGCCAATGCTACGCGAAGAAACCCGACGTCTCTATGCGAAACGAACCTGAGCTGTACTTTCTTGTGTTGACGTAGAGCAAAGTGTGTGCCCACGTGACACGTTGGCACTGGTTTACAACATGTAAGTTTAATGTCATGACTGGACTCGAGAATAATCAAACTAAAGCTATGTGGCATCAGATTTAGTAAAACAATTGTATTTTAGAAATTCAGACACTGTAACTAGGGGTGACTATTGCGGTCAGTTTTACTATTGCATTAGTATTGCGATAGTTAAAATACTATTGTGATAGTATCGTAACAGTGATAGTACTATTGCAATAGTATTGCAATAGTATCGTGGATTTTTAAATCGCTTGATAACAGTAATATGAACAGATATTTCGCAAAACTATTTCCCTCAGTCTTCCAATATGTAATTATGTATGTATGTATTGATGTATGAATACTAGTGTATGTATGTCGAGGTTGACTGTTACATACATATATATTAACGCACTGGCGCAGGGAATAATTAAATCATTCCTAGCCTCACAAATTGTCCCGTGCCGTTGCTGGGACTCGATCCTATGGCACCGAATCTCCCGCAAATTGCACACTTGCTACAATACCTTCTGAGCTATTGAGACATGCATAAAAAGGATGCTCTTTAACTCAGCCATAGGCATGGGGCCTACAAATTATGCGGTCGATTCCGCTTACGTGCATGAAACAGTGGGCAGACCTGGCATGTATGTAAGTAAGTATGTATGTATGTATGTATGTATGTATGGAGGGGGCGGGACGTAACCCAGTGGTAAAGCGCTCGCTTGATGCACGGTCGGTTTGGAATCGACCCCATTTGGTGAGCCCATTAGGCTATTTCTCGTTCCAGCCAATGCACCACGACTGGTATATCAAATGCCGTGGTGTATGCTATCGTGTCTGTGGGATGGTGGTACATATGGGGGATCCCTTGCTGCGTTGGGAAAATGTGGCGGGTTTCCTCCGATGACTGTGTGTCGGAGCTGCCAAATGTTTGACATCCAATAGACGATGATTAATTAATCAATGTGCTCCAGTGGTGTCGTTAAAAACCTCCAAAACAACGTATGTATGTAGGTATGTATGTAGGTATGTAGGTATGTTTGTCTGTGAGTATGTGTGCGTATGTACGTATGTTTGTGTTTGTATGTGTGTCTGTGTTTGTACTTAGTTATTTGTAATTATGTCACTAAGTAATGAAATTATGCGTTTATCGTAGATCGTATATCACTATGCATACTATCAAAACTATCGATAGTTGAGCAAACAATTGCAATAGTTATCGATAGTTGAATTAACTATCGATGCTTTGCTATCGAGGCACTGACTATCGCAAGATATCGATAGTTCGATGTATTGTTACACCACTAACTCTAACTGTTTACTATTTCATCGTCGATGACTGCCGAAGTATTACACACAGTCCTCTATCCCTCCCCTGCAACATATCAATAAGGGCAGGGCTAGAGGTTACTCGAGCTAGTTAGGCACCAAATCAAATAGTCGCTGTTTTAAAGTGTTTCAAGTGTCTTTAAACAAAGTTTCCTTTGGCTTCTTGAGTGGTCCCAAAACTGATTGATACGTATTAGATACTATAACAACGACACGTTTATTTCAGTGTGACAACTACCGCATTCCACTTTCTGTCCAGGGTAGCTTAGAATACTAAGACTATTGCAATCTAAAAACAAATGAATATACTACCTACAAAATGTTAAGCAATTTCTAATCGAAATGACACATTTTCTAATTTGAATGAGATACATTTTCAGCTTCAAGACTACTGGTATATACTTGTCAAACATCCACCTGTTAACCAAACGGGGCATTAGACTGAAATCATTAGGAAAAATCGCATGGTGTAACGAAACCATACACTAAAATTATCATAAAATTCATATATTTATTAAGTACAAAATATTTAAACAAACTGATTAATAATTGAGATACAGTACACAGCAAAATACAGGTACACCTTATGTGCACATACAATTGTAAAATACATTTAAAATATATTTTTATTATGAAGTTTTTCTTCTTTAGTTACTGCTAATATCCATACTTGTTTGTCTCTGTGTTTTAATTATTTTCTTTGTCTGTATATCTGTGTATGTGTTGTTTTGTTGTTACAACTCTCTTTAAGACGAACAAAGAATATATATGGGTGTGTGTGTGTTGTGTATGTGTGTGTGTGTGTGTGTGTGTGCGTGCGTGCGAACGTGCATGTGTGCATGCATACATACGTACCTACATATATACATACATGGTTTCATAATCAAGTGTAAGGGTTCTGTTTTTTACTGCCGAGAATGTCGAACTAGTCTGTGGCTGTTTTAATACCGTGTAGGCCCACCATGTGACTGTCTTTATGTTCGCGCCATTGACAGTGTGAGTCAATCCACTTGGTGGAGGGGGAGTGCTGCCACTTCTCTCTGACGACCTGCTCCAATTGATTTACCTAATTGCTAGATCAGGTTGCAGGGAAGTAAATCATAATATTCTGTGCGCCATATTAACACAAATGCAAACCAGTGGAGAACAAGCATTTTCGTGCGTGAATCACATACATAGCCAGTTCATATTTGGTGCTTCAGAGGTATCCGAACTAGGTGTTATCAACCTAAATCTGGAAAATAGCTTTCACGTTTGAAGGCATCCCCTAATTTGCCTTTACACGGTTGCTAGGAAGTCACTACACCCCAGCCTTGTATTCATACTCGGTACACAGACATAGGTGATGAAAAATAATACCTCATCTAACATACACAGGTGCCATCCTGCCAAACATCTAATTTCTAAAACAAACATTTGAAAGGCTGCACCTACATAAATTAGTTCTTGTTCAGTTTATGGTATTGACATTTTGGAAGCGTTTTGATACCGGCGTGTGTCTATGCTACGTTAATCATAAAACGGCTTTATAGACCGGTTAACTTTTTGTTAGTAGTATATATAGTTCTCTTCTATGTCTTGTGTCTACAGTAAGTGCCTGTCAAGTACAAGTGATTTATAAACTTGATTATCACATAACAGAGTCGAGGGGTATACGTCAGTGTGTGCACACGACTTGATTCACGTCAGTTAACTGTTCAACTGTTGTGACAATATCACCTGCTAGTGTTTGCTTTAATCACGGATTACCGACGTTCAAAAGAGGGATTTGCAGACCGTACGTCCTACGTTCAATTCCAGCAATCGGTGAGTATACTGGGGCTGTAGACATATTTCGTCAGAACAGAGGTTATCTCGAAATCTTTACAAAACTATACAGCTATTGTTTCGTCTTCTTTCTGTCTATACTAACACAATCTGAGGTGTTATACATTTTTGGATAAACAACAAACATGACAAATTATGTATCAGGTACCGACTCTGTAAAGGCGGAACTGCACCCTACCCAATACCCTAAAACAAGTGGAAAACACTGTTCATACCAACGGAGTAAAACAGGTGGGAAACACTGTTCATACCAACGGAGTAAAACAGGTGGAAAACACTGTTCATACCAACGGAGTAAAACAGGTGGAAAACAATGTTCATACCAACGGAGTAAAACAGCTGCGGCTGGTAGCAATATGTGACTATGATTATTTGTACAAACACTACTACCCATTGCGAATAAATAAATACACTTTTATTTGTTATGCAATATAACCTAGAGGTTGAAATCACTGCAAGGTAACCCCAAAATTGGAACTCCGATATTAAGCAGGGTACGTAATATAGAAAAACAACATTAATAAAATAGTTTAAATGGTATGTGACGCCCTATTTTGTTGCAGGTAGAGGTGTCACACCTTTTATTGGTGTAGTGCCTGGGTGTGTCGGCTTCCATTGCTAATCGCTGTTAAAACAGTGATCATATTAGCAGTTAATACAATTCCGCTTAGACTGATAAAAATGTGTTTTTGTACTTCAAACGGTTTGATTAAACATCGTGGGTTTCTTCCTTGTGCAGGTGCGAGAACGAGCTTCACGACAAGTAAATGTTGACTGTGTGTGAACAGAGGTCTAAACATGTCCGATAAGAACCAGGTACGTCACACTATCTGTCAATAACTTTAATAATTAAATCAACAGTCAATAACCACTTTGGTATTGAAACCTACTTTAATATACACAATTAACAATACGTCACCTTTGGCAGAATAACAAAACTATGCTAGTATTTTAAAACTATATCTTTATAAATATACTGATTCATTGGATATTGAAAATTATATCGAATCCACGTCATTCTCTATACTCACTCACTGTTTGCTGCTGTCAACACATTCAATAAGCAATGCTGTATTATTTTCATTTTCAGAAATATGTTGATGTGAAACCATTTCTACCCAGGTACCCGAAACCCGAGCCGCCAAAACGAAAAAGAAAAGAAATCTTTGTAGAAAATAATGACACACAAGCGATCGCATATGAGGCCGAGAAGGTATGTAAATGTATTAGTGAAATCATTACAAATTTACTTAAAAGTTAACGTGATCTCACGTCCAGTTATTAGGCCTACATTTATAGTTTATTTTGTTTAACAACACCACTAGAGCACATTGAGTAATTAATCAGCGGTTATTGCATGTCAAACATTAATTTGGGTCATTCTGACACGTAGTCATCAGAGGAAACCCGCTACATGTTTCCTAATGCAGCAACTGATCTTTTATATCCACTTTCTCACAGACAGGAAAGCACATACCACGGCATTTGAACATTTGTGGTGCACACAGTCAGTTGAATGGATCCACCGATGTGGTCCGATCCTGCGACGCAAGCATCTCAAGCGATCGCTCAACCGACTGAGCTAAGTCCCGCCCCGGCTACCTTTATAGACAGTGTTAATGATGGCTGTTATAATAACAACTGGCAGCTTACAATCGGACAGTGTTAATCATGGCTGTTATAATAACAACTGGCAGCTTACAATCGCTGTTATAATAACAACTGGCAGCTTACAATCGCTGTTATAATAACAACTGGCAGCTTACGATCGGACAGTGTTAATCATGGCTGTTATAATAACAACTGGCAGCTTACGATTGGACAGTGTTAATCAAGGCTGTTATAATAACAACTGGCAGCTTACAATCGGACAGTGTTAATGATGGCTGTTATAATAACAACTGGCAGCTTACAATCGGACAGTGTTAATGATGGCTGTTATAATAACAACTGGCAGCTTACAACCGGACAGTGTTAATGATGGCTGTTATAATAACAACTGGCAGCTTACAACCGGACAGTGTTAATGATGGCTGTTATAATAACAACTGGCAGCTTACAACCGGACAGTGTTAATGATGGCTGTTATAATAACAACTGGCAGCTTACGATCGGACAGTGTTAATGATGGCTGTTATAATAACAACTGGCAGCTTACGATCGGACAGTGTTAATGATGGCTGTTATAATAACAACTGGCAGCTTACGATCGGACAGTGTTAATGATGGCTGTTATAATAACAACTGGCAGCTTACGATCGGACAGTGTTAATGATGGCTGTTATAATAACAACTGGCAGCTTACGACCGGACAGTGTTAATGATGGCTGTTATAATAACAACTGGCAGCTTACGATCGGACAGTGTTAATCATGGCTGTTATAATAACAACTGGCAGCTTACGACCGGACAGTGTTAATGATGGCTGTTATAATAACAACTGGCAGCTTACGACCGGACAGTGTTAATGATGGCTGTTATAATAACAACTGGCAGCTTACAACCGGACAGTGTTAATGATGGCTGTTATAATAACAACTGGCAGCTTACAACCGGACAGTGTTAATGATGGCTGTTATAATAACAACTGGCAGCTTACGATCGGACAGTGTTAATCATGGCTGTTATAATAACAACTGGCAGCTTACAATCGCTGTTATAATAACAACTGGCAGCTTACAATCGGACAGTGTTAATCATGGCTGTTATAATAACAACTGGCAGCTTACAATCGGACAGTGTTAATCATGGCTGTTATAATAACAACTGGCAGCTTACAATCGCTGTTATAATAACAACTGGCAGCTTACAATCGCTGTTATAATAACAACTGGCAGCTTACAATCGGACAGTGTTAATCACGGCTGTTATAATAACAACTGGCAGCTTAAGATCGGACAGTGTTAATCACGGCTGTTATAATAACAACTGGCAGCTTACGATCGGACAGTGTTAATCACGGCTGTTATAATAACAACTGGCAGCTTACAATCGGACAGTGTTAATCACGGCTGTTATAATAACAACTGGCAGCTTAAGATCGGACAGTGTTAATCACGGCTGTTATAATAACAACTGGCAGCTTACGATCGGACAGTGTTAATCACGGCTGTTATAATAACAACTGGCAGCTTACGATCGGACAGTGTTAATCACGGCTGTTATAATAACAACTGGCAGCTTACGATCGGACAGTGTTAATCACGGCTGTTATAATAACAACTGGCAGCTTACGATCGGACAGTGTTAATAACGGCTGTTATAATAACAACTGGCAGCTTACGATCGGACAGTGTTAATCACGGCTGTTATAATAACAACTGGCAGCTTACGATCGGACAGTGTTAATCACGGCTGTTATAATAACAACTGGCAGCTTACGATCGGACAGTGTTAATCACGGCTGTTATAATAACAACTGGCAGCTTACGATCGGACAGTGTTAATCACGGCTGTTATAATAACAACTGGCAGCTTACGATCGGACAGTGTTAATCACGGCTGTTATAATAACAACTGGCAGCTTACATACGGACAGTGTTAATCACGGCTGTTATAATAACAACTGGCAGCTTACAATCGGACAGTGTTAATCAAGGCTGTTATAATAACAACTGGCAGCTTACAACCGGACAGTGTTAATCATGGCTGTTATATGGCAGCTTAAAATCGGAACGAAAGACGGATAAACATTGAGACAGACAGAAAGACACAGATCCAATGAGGAACTTAGAGGGGTGGGGTGGGTCTGTGCCTTAGAGACAAATAGTATGGCGGAGGATGAAACATGGCGTGTAAGCCCTATATACCATCACACAAAACAGACAAGGCCTACTAAGTAAATCTGTGAATTTAAGAGACGCGTTGTTACATAGGGACTGATGCATGAAGTGTTTAAATCAATGCAATATAATAAATGTCACAGTAATCTAAATAATAGAGACTTCCCTGCCATCCCACACAGGTGACGCCTGTCGAGACATCAACAAAGGTTACTTTGTATGCACAATACCACAGACATGATACCACGACCTTTGGTGCATTGGGTAGGGTGAGAAAAGATCCCCTATTCCACATTTTATCATCACGAATACCTTTCCAGGTGGTTTAGATTACACACTAAGGGAGGTATGTTTTTTAGATTGCTTGTTCCTTTTGCAATTACATTGCATCCTTATGACTACTATTCCAGCTGCTTTAGATTACAAACTGAGGGAGGTCTGTCCTTTAGATTACAAACTGAGGGAGATATGTTCTTTAGACTACAAACTGAGGGAGATCTGTTCTTTGGATTACAAACTGAGGGAGGTATATTCTTTAGATTACAAACTGAGGGAGATCTGTTCTTTAGATTACAATATGAGGGAGATCTGTTCTTTAGATTACAAACTGAGGGAGATCTGTTCTTTAGATTACAATATGAGGGAGATCTGTTCTTTAGATTACAAACTGAGGGAGATCTGTTCTTTAGATTACAAACTGAGGGAGGTATATTCTTTAGATTACAATATGAGGGAGATTTGTTCTTTAGATTACAATATGAGGGAGATCTGTTCTTTAGATTACAAACTGAGGGAGATCTGTTCTTTAGATTACAAACTGAGGGGGATCTGTTTTTTAGATTACAAACTGAGGGAGATCTGTTCTTTAGATTACAAATTGAGAGAGATCTGTTCTTTAGATTACAAACTGAGGGAGATCTGTGTTTCAGATTACAAACTGATGGAGATCTGTTCTTTAGATTACAAACTGAGGGAGATCTGTTCTTTAGATTACAAATTGAGAGAGATCTGTTCTTTAGATTACAAACTGAGGGAGATCTGTGTTTCAGATTACAAACTGATGGAGATCTGTTCTTTAGATTACAAACTGAGGGAGATCTGTTCTTTAGATTACAATATGAGGGAGATCTGTTCTTTAGATTACAAACTGAGGGAGGTATATTCTTTAGATTACAAACTGAGGGAGATCTGTTCTTTAGATTACAAACTGATGGAGTTATATTCTTTAGATTACAAACTGAGGGAGATCTGTTCTTTAGATTACAAACTGAGGGAGATCTGTTTTTTAGATTACAAACTGAGGGAGATCTGTTCTTTAGATTACAAACTGAGGGAGATCTGTTCTTTAGATTACAAACTGAGGGGGATCTGTTTTTTAGATTACAAACTGAGGGAGATCTGTTCTTTAGATTACAAATTGAGAGAGATCTGTTCTTTAGATTACAAACTGAGGGAGATCTGTGTTTTAGATTACAAACTGATGGAGATCTGTTCTTTAGATTACAAACTGAGGGAGATCTGTTCTTTAGATTACACTATGAGGGAGATCTGTTCTTTAGATTACAATATGAGGGAGATATGTTATTTAGATTACAAACTGAGGGAGATCTGTTCTTTAGATTACAAACTGACGGAGGTCTCTTCTTTAGGTTACAAACTGAGGGAGATCTGTTCTTTAGATTACAAACTGAGGGAGGTATATTCTTTAGATTACAAACTGAGGGAGATCTGTTCTTTAGATTACAAACTGATGGAGTTATATTCTTTAGATTACAAACTGAGGGAGATCTGTTCTTTAGATTACAAACTGAGGGAGATCTGTTTTTTAGATTACAAACTGAGGGAGATCTGTTCTTTAGATTACAAACTGAGGGAGATCTGTTCTTTAGATTACAAACTGAGGGGGATCTGTTTTTTAGATTACAAACTGAGGGAGATCTGTTCTTTAGATTACAAATTGAGAGAGATCTGTTCTTTAGATTACAAACTGAGGGAGATCTGTGTTTTAGATTACAAACTGATGGAGATCTGTTCTTTAGATTACAAACTGAGGGAGATCTGTTCTTTAGATTACAAATTGAGAGAGATCTGTTCTTTAGATTACAAACTGAGGGAGATCTGTGTTTCAGATTACAAACTGATGGAGATCTGTTCTTTAGATTACAAACTGAGGGAGATCTGTTCTTTAGATTACAATATGAGGGAGATCTGTTCTTTAGATTACAAACTGAGGGAGGTATATTCTTTAGATTACAAACTGAGGGAGATCTGTTCTTTAGATTACAAACTGATGGAGTTATATTCTTTAGATTACAAACTGAGGGAGATCTGTTCTTTAGATTACAAACTGAGGGAGATCTGTTTTTTAGATTACAAACTGAGGGAGATCTGTTCTTTAGATTACAAACTGAGGGAGATCTGTTCTTTAGATTACAAATTGAGAGAGATCTGTTCTTTAGATTACAAACTGAGGGAGATCTGTGTTTTAGATTACAAACTGAGAGAGGTCTGTGTTTTAGATTACAAACTGAGAGTCTGTTTTTCCGTTCCTATGTTAATTACATTAAATAATCACGAATACTATTGCAGGTGTTGGCCGACAGCGATACGACCTTCACCTTGTTGATAAAACGTTTGACTGGTCATCTCAGACGGGAGGTCATGAAGGCATGGGCGCTGTTCTGTTGGGTTGGAGCTCAGGTGACAAGGGAGGAAAATAACACAAACAAGTCAGCTGTAGAAGAAGGGACACCACTGTGGTACTCGATGAAATTAAAGTCCGGGAATACCATCGTGTTTGCAAAATTATTGACGATAATGCTGAGGTGTGTGCAATAGATAAAAGTTCATTTCAAAGTACAGATTTTAAATTCAATGACCATCATTTTTCCTCCATTGTTTGTTTGAAAACGTATTTAATAATCGAAAGTGAGTTGGATACTTTTTTAAACGAGTTGTAAAATAAATGGTACCTACTGGACATGAATGGTAGTATTATATTTCTTAAATATATATTCTCAAAAACCAGGTTTGAAGCGTTTAATGTTCTTTCCATCTAAAATGCATTTTGTGCGGCTATACGTCTATGTGTCACAGAGCTGTCGGTTACTATTGGGAAATAGTATCCTTCGTATTCTGTGATGAAATTCGCAGAGTCCAAAGGATGTTTTAGGCAACATCGTGATTGCTTCCATGATCCAAAATCAGGTTCTCGTCCTTAGGAGGACGGTCACTACTCTAGGAGATCCGCAGCGTTGTTTCGGCCTTCCTGCACCGCCTGTAGAAGGGCCATCACTCACAAGACTAGCTTAGAAAATCCAAATTGCACATGATAGAACGACTCACTCTGGGTTGAAACCGGTGCTGGGTGTCGAACCTAGAACTCGCCAGCATCACTCGTTTCACATCAGTCTATCGAGACCGATCGAACAGGCCTATATACCGTGTCCTTATTTCAAATTAAGATCTTCAAGGCTAAACGTGTATATTTATTTTATTTCCAGGGAAGCTCAGGTCCCGTGTGTGACAATCTCTGGAAAGGCCAAGGGCTCTAACTACTGTGTAGGTGACCAGGAGCTGAAAGGAGAAACCTTCTGGAATGCTGCCTACGTGGAAGGCGGGTGGTATCTGTGTCATCCGCACTGGGCCTTCCAGTCCATCGTGGGCTTCCAGGATGAACACTGGATCAAAGTCGAGGAGGATGGACGTCAGATGGCGAAACTAGTTCAGCCATCACATGGAAAGTTGACATGTTATCAAGATTCCTTTTTCTTTTTAACAGACCCAGAACATTTCAAATATTTCTGCAGACCGTTTGAGAACCAGACAGCGTGGCAGCTGTTACCAGTCCCTGCCTCTCTGGAAACATTTATGAACTTTCCACTAGTTACTTCAGCCTTCTCAACATCCTCAGCTAGATTCAAGTTTCGACGTGGACAAAATAATACCATCAAGGCAGACTGTGGTGAAAGTGAAGTGGTGATCATTGCTGAGAACAGTAAATGGGAAGGACAGTTGGCATACACGCTGTACTACAGGGCAGATTCAGAAAACCAGTTTCCATCAGAAACATCTGCTGAACAATATGTCATTTTATGTAACAAGAATCACGAAAACGAAATCAAATTCCTCATACGATTCCCCGCTGCAGGAATCTATCGACTTATGGTCATAGACATCCTGAAAGCAACGTGGCTCTGCGACTTCAAGCTCATCTGTGACGAGCCGCGAGTTCACTGCAACCCCTTGCCTGTGAATCCAGAAATAGGCTGGGGTCCTGGTCAAGCGTCAAAGCGAAACGGAATCAGCAATTTGTCTCAAACAGACGGCATCATTAAAGCCAAGAAAGAAGAAAAACTGGAGATATCTTTTGACACGAAAACAGACACAAAGATACAAGCTCGACTGAAGCACTTCAAAAAGGCTGACAAAGAACTTGAGAAGTTCATCACTAAGAAAAGGAATCAGTCAGCTGTGACGATCAAGCTGAATCTCCCCGACAATGACGAGTACGCTCTCACTATAGACGCCAGGTTACCCACGGGGATGTTTGAGAACGCCCTCAACTACCTTATTACATCGCAGCTTAGGAAGAACTATCTTCAAAGATTACCTTATGAGGTAAGCGTTTCACCCTACCCCCCCCCAAAAAAAAAAACCCCCAAAAAACCCCCCCAAAAAACAACAACAAAAAAACAAAGGTAACAATCGATGTTGTCTAGACACCCACTGCCGCCACGTGATACTTTCAACGTCGCAACTGCATTTATGTTTATACACCTTGTATTATAGTAAAGATACGACACGCCACGACCTTTAATATAGCTGCCGTTAGTGAGAACTGGTTAGAATAACAATCTGTCCACGATGAAAGAATCTGTCGCACGAACGTAGGTCCTCTACCACTGAGTGTATCCGATTTTCTTTTAAGAAACAAAACAAAACGTAGAACACTTTATTGGTATTCTCTTCGTGAATACTCAAAGTGCTCCCTTTTCAATGATTTCTCTCTGCTTATATGTCGATGACTTTGCTGCATGAGAAGTTGTCCCGAAACCAAACTCTTATAACTGTAAATGGTAGGTTCATGTGTGATATATTACTACTGTCTACACAGATAATACCACTGTGTGATGTTATGCTCCTTTCCAGGGGTGATGTATCCTTTTGTATTGATTTAGTAGTTATATCAAAGCATTGCGTAAATATTCAATTACTTTTGCTGTCCACAGATGCTTTCTGTCTTTGTCCTTTCTACTGAATTTGATTACCTTGATGCTAATTGTTTATAAAATGTGTCAGCTACTTGGTTTTATTTTGTGTTGAGAACCCAACGGAAAAGCGGGTCACCGAGAGCCTGGAATCTGCTATAAAGGGAAGAAATCGCGACAATCTGGAGGCGGCCATCGAGAGGTTCGAGAAGCTCGGAGTAGAAGACTCGGAGATTCTGTCGAGGGCCAACGATCGGCTAGAATTTCTGCGGATGAAAGACGGTACGAGCTCCAGTAAAGTACTGATGCCAGATCTATGTCAGAATTACCAGATGTTTGACATCCAATAGCTGATGATTAATAAATCAATGTACTCTAGTGGTGTCGTTGAACAAAAAAACAAAAACACTTTTACTGCGTGTAAATCTGAATATGTACCCAAACTTAATTCATATGTAGTTTCCGTGTACGTATAATATGTAAACTGTATAACAGTACATAACTTTTATAACAGTAAATCGCTATCAACAGCGAGTGATGGGGGCAGTCACGACCTTGCAGAATGTCCTTTTGACTCTGATGCGATTTCGAAGTGATAACGTTATTGTTCAAATTTGAATCCTAAATGCATGCGAGCCTTACTTCTTTTCAGCGATCATGGGTCAGAGTTTTATGTAAGTTTAGAAGATAGCAATAACAGTGTTATTGTAATTATTTTCACAGATCTTCACCGCGCCATGCTCGCAGGTCGAATCGACAAGCTGGACAAAGCTATCAAGAATGCCAACAGATCAAAACATGTCAACGAGTTACGTAAAATGATCGACAGGGCCAAGAAAACCGTGTATGACGTCAAACGGAGTTCTTGGGATGCACGACATATGGTCAGCCGCAAAAGTACCAAGTCCATCTTTTTCAGTCCCCGACGACCTCCGTCATTAGTGTAGGATGTCAGACAGTCACCGTGCATACACATCATAGGCCTACAAGAGATGCTGGGCGGTCCAGTGATATATTAACGCATCTTTCAACGGGGCAGGCCAGTGCCTGATGTTCATTCAGAGTTGGGGATGCCCCGTCCCAGCTTCTGATGGCATAGTCTACAGGTGTATTATAATATTGTGCGACTAAATTGATACATGCAACCTTTTAATCAACATATACACCATACATTTAAGTAGTAAAACGCCTCATCCTTACAATTGTAAGCAATTGAAGTTGAAATTGTTTGTTTCTGATATAGCGAAGTTTTCTTAAAAAGAAGTTTGTTTTGTTTAACGACACCACTAGAGCACATTGATTAATTAATCCTAGGCTATTGGATGTCAAACATTTGGTAATTCTGACTATAATCAATAGAGGAAACCCGCTACACTGTTCCTAATGCAGCAAGGGATCTTTTATATGCACCTTCCCACAGACGGGAAAACACATACCACGGCCTTTGACCAGTTGTGGTGCACTGGTTGGAACAAGAAGAAACCCAATCAGTTGAACGGATGTTTTCGTGAATACCAGTTTGGCACAAAGATTGTTATGCTAATATTAAATCTAGCGGGTTTTCTTTCTACGACTATGTCCAAATTACCAAATGGTTGGGTTCCAGTAGCCGATCATTAATAAATCAATCATTTCTAGTGGTGTCATTGAACAAAACAAATTTACTTTCCAGGGGTCGCGTTAAGATGCGTCCATGCGTCCCTGAATGTATGGAAAGCAGACTCGGACGCCTGCTCATCACCACAAGTGATAATCAAACCGTCCCAGTTTATTTTCAAAGACGCATTCCAGACGCATGTTTATTTCATTATTTCATCATCACCACGCCCTAAGTGATCTGGACGCATGGTATCAGTTAGCCAAGTCAAATAATCCGTCACTCATAATCCCGCAATGATCTCCGCTATCGTTCCCACTATAAACCTATTGTAAAAAATGAGTGAAAATCACTTTCTTATCCTGATCGTCTTGTGGAATTGTGGGAATGGCAAGACGAGTCTATATTTTGAAAGGTATACAGGACGCTTTGGTTGATTACGGTATATTCTCTCAGGCCGAAACGCCATCGGAAATCCTAGTGTGGCCAATCTACATCATAATCAATGGGGTTTCCGTAAGCAGAACACGGGCTACGTTACTAACACTGAAGCCGTGTTAGCAGACGACGTGTACGTACGATAGTGGAAAGATGAAAATTATTTCACGAGGGACATAAATTTGATAATAACTGGTACCGAGTTTGTTATTCTATTTATTACCCCAGCTATTTGGGTTTTTGTTTTTCGATACAGCCTACATCGGCTACACGTCCATGTATATAGAAACGAGGTAAACTACTTTACTGTTATGGGTATTGCATTGACTTTGTATTTTATTCACGGTTCACAGATAATTTTTAAAACCCAAAGTTCTATATATTCTGTAAAAAAACAAAATCTATAATGAATTGCATTAAACTACCATTTTGTTACAAGTTTAACACTGAAACCAGCAAGATGTAAACACAAAGGCTTTAAACTAAGTGACGTCAATCTGATTAAAATTAGCTCTACTGGTCTACCAGTAGATCTAACAGCATTGCGTGGACTCCCATGTCCAGGTGACATTTCATCTATAAATAACAATTTAAATATCGACCAATTTGACTTTGCCTTTTATAGCGTTATTCGGGAGCATGTAAATTCAAAAAAATATCAGCTGAGACTATTTATGCAATAGGCGAACTTGTTGGTCTATTTCAACATTGAAAAAACAGGTGGAAAAGTGCAGTAATAAAGTCTGGAATGTATATTAGTATAAACAGATTTTATGGCTATGGTCTCACTACACAGATGACTTCCGGGTGAGAGTTCATTCATCACGGTCCACTATAGTTCCTAATTGTGGCACATGTTATGGTTCACATATTCACTTCTAGGAAATGGTGAAGAATTAAAACAATATGTATGTTTAATGGTAAGCCTTCTGGCTGTATTTTGCCCATGTTATTTTGTAATATTGTGCATCGACCTTTTGGGACATGGGTATATAGTGCAAGTGACAGCCGGAGTGAATCGGTTTATGAATCACCTGTTCGGACCGGTACTACAGCCGGATGCGGTCATATAGCAAAAAACTGAGACGGAAATGTTCACAATTTTGGAATGAATATAAATGCTTATATAATGTATGTTCGCAATGGTGTATGTTGTTAGTGTCAACAAGAACCCGTTCTATGGGCAATCTTCACTTGAAGTTGGGCAGTTTAACATGGGTTTCAATGGCAGATGACATCTGTGTAGTGAGACCATAAGGTCTCACTACACAGATGACTTCCGGGTGAGAGTTCATTCATCACGGTCCACTATAGTTCCTAATTGTGGCACATGTTATGGTTCACATATTCACTTCTAGGAAATGGTGAAGAATTAAAACAATATGTATGTTTAATGGTAAGCCTTCTGGCTGTATTTTGCCCATGTTATTTTGTAATATTGTGCATCGACCTTTTGGGACATGGGTATATAGTGCAAGTGACAGCCGGAGTGAATCGGTTTATGAACCACCTGTTCGGACCGGTACTACAGCCGGATGCGGTCATATAGCAAAAAACTGAGACGGAAATGTTCACAATTTTGGAATGAATATAAATGCTTATATAATGTATGTTCGCAATGGTGTATGTTGTTAGTGCCAACAAGAACCCGTTCTATGGGCAATCTTCACTTGAAGTTGGGCAGTTTAACATGGGTTTCAATGGCAGATGACATCTGTGTAGTGAGACCTATACCACCACAGTTGTTGTTTTTTCGTCTTGAAACGGCATACTTCGTAATTCACCCGAATCATTTCGTATACCCTCGGCATAATCCCGAATGTTTTCAAATTCTTTTCAAATCACACATTCCCAGTCTGTAGCTCGACGCGGTAAGACGTGTTTGTTTCGCTTGTGCACATTGCATGTGCTTTCGCGGCTCGACTTGGGGATCCTTTACTTCGTTGTTTTTGTCAGCGAAGTGAAGTTTTCTGCTGGGATGTATGCGGCCATTGGAACTGATTGAACGCTTCTCGTTTCGACGGTCTGCACCACCAGGTTGGATTTTTTTTTAGCGAGATTCCTTGCCTCCACGTCATTTCTCCGTCTGACTATGTTGAGAAAATAGTAAAATACAAATTCAGTAGGACTTGCATGTTTTATAATCTTCTGTCACAGAATATATGCAGTCTGTAAAAACAAACAATTAACACTGACGGTCGACTTTCAAGTGTCATTTGTCTTATCTCATAGCAACAATCCGTCTTTTGTTTTACAATATCTTGTCACTTGGAAAGTTTCCTTCTTCCGTGGTATGAGGAACACAAAAACACGAAGAAGGCATTATTTATAGAACTTTTTACAAAATGTTATAGACGCAAAGTCGTTTACTTCCTTGTTTTTCATAGTGTCACGTGGGACCCTGTTGTTGCGTAACGCCACCTATTGAGGAGTTGGCGCACCTCGAACGCCCATTCAAAATTGGGTGATTGATTACTTTATTTTGAATATAAGACGAAATGACTCGACGGTAAAGTCATACTATAATATAGTTTTATGTTTTTATAGTCTTCATGTATTAACTTTCAAGATTGAAATAGTCCGACATATTACCCAAACTCTGAAAGATGAAAGGACAATTACCCCAATCGAAAATTTAATGTTAGATTATACCAAAGTTAAAATTAAAATATACTCCCAATATTTACTGAATCACGCACGCACGCACGCATTCCATTCACTTTTGTATTTTGTTGTTGGACATCAAAATGCCCCGGCAAGGGAGAATAATAAACAAAACAAAACAAAAAACAACAACAAAACCCCCCACAAAAAACAACCAAAAACAAAACAAAACACGCTAGAGCTTAGCTCGTCAGCAGCCAAATGTCCAACGTCTTAAGATATGGATGCTTCAACTAAACTTAGTTTTGCCATTGCCATTTGTGTAGTTATTAGCTGTGTACTTGCAGAGCGCGTGTTGGTCGTGACCGCGGGCTGCGACCAGAAGACATTCGAGCTACTGTCCATTCAGTACAAATGCATGACAACCACATACATATCAAGGCATCCGTATCCAGTGGCGTAGGCAGGATTTTGTATTGGGGGGGGGGGGGGGGGGGGGGGGGCACCTGGCATCCAAGCCCTCTGGGCCCCCTGGCTACGCCACTGATCACCCCACTGTCCGTATCCAACGAACTGCATAGGCTAGAGTCCAAGATCATAAGGTGAAATGAATTTTTTTTTCTCTGAGAAACTTGATAAAAAGTAAGTTGCCTTCGTGCCACTCTTTTGAAGGAAATGTTTGCCTTGGTACCCCTCGAACTTGCCTTAGTGCCCTAATGTTTGTTATTAAATCAAAGGCAACACTCCCCCCCCCCCCCCCCCCCAATTATTTACCATGGGGCCGTTGAAATATTACGTAACGCTATTATATCAAAATTAGACACCCTTCCTCCCCCCTTTATTACATGGCGGTGGAAGAGATACACATGATATTTATCGTCTCTTCACATATGAAAATACGTCTTTCGAGAGGTGCCACACAGTACAACTCCGCATAGATGTTATGCGAAAAGTGTGCACATGGTTCTTTCGATTCATATTTTTTTAAATTGGAAACATACTTGCTGTATAATTAATGTTATCAGCATAATTTAACAAAATAAATATTATAATAATTTTGTTTAGCCGTGAATATATTTATAATATTGTTTGTATAAACTTCATTGATAGATGTGTTGCGTAGGAATGCAAAGTTTCATTGATAAATAGCTAAATAAAGTAGCCACGACATGACGTTATTTTCCCTCTTGTAACGCCACATAACGTTTGGCGCTACACCCATCAACACCCTCGAGCGTTACGTAATACTGGAATGTCCCCAGTGTACATTTTGATGGGTGTGTTAAAATAGTATTGGCTCGGGCGGAGGATGTATCGCACAAATAGCATATGTAATAATCTGAAAAAGAAAATGAAGGGAAAAACATCCGAATAATGTTTTTTACTAATTGTTTCTAGACGCATATGGCGACCATTAGGCTAGTTATGAAGAGATAACTACTGCAGATACTCTCATCCTACAGTTACGCTCATCATTGCAGTTACCCGCATCCCTTTTGTCAGATACCAACATCTCATCAGAAGCTGACTAGAGAGTTACCTACACCACCACTTCGAACTTACCTTCATCATGCCTAATTTTGTGATTTCATTATCAGCCGAATGACACAACTTATCCTTAGTTCATTGATTCAAAATATATTCATACTAAAGCAACTGCCGATACGCTCTATTAAAATGTGAATGCAATGCTTAGAAATACGGAAATTCACATTGATTTGTGCGTCCTCCGCCATATTGGATGCGAGTAACTACAGTTACCCGCATGCGGTTATCCCCTGTGATGCTTACAATCGTGTACAACAATGTTGGACATCTAGGCCCTACCTATCTTGAAAAATCGACATGCAAGACCAACATAAACATGTTTATACAAATACTAATGTTACAGTTACTAGGTCGATGTTTTTATGATAAACAAAATGTTGCTGTTATTACAGCAAAATTTGCAATTTAGCATGTTTATAATACAATTTAATGTACATATAAAATTAATTTGAAGCATTGAAACGAAATATTTGGTAAAACAGGCGCCTGTGCAGGAAATTGTGTAGAGGTCTAGACCGTGGCTAGCAAAGGTTTTTGTGTGTGTGTTGGGATAGGGGTGGGAGTCGGGTCATGTTTCCCTGGAAAATACATTAAAAAAGAACAATATAGCATGGGGGGGGGGGGGGAGGGTACTGTGTGCTGATCGGAATATTACCTAAAATATTTTTTATTTTATTTAACTATTAAAATTGTGTTACTGTCACACACAATTCTTTATAAAAACTGTAGGTGTGTTTCTATGAAGTTATGCTAATTAATGTGAGGCGAGATGGCAGCTTTAAAAAACAGGAATAAAATTCCCATGCAAGAAACCAAAACAATGTAATTGTGGGTGAGAGCTCGCTAGTCATAATGTATTTGGGCTAGATTCACCTCCGATATTTGACACATATGGTCACTTATAATAAAACGTAATTTTAGCAACTAAAACACATGTAACATACTAGGTAGTGCCACCGTGAAGCGATGCATTATGGGATTGATAAAATGGCTGCCGCCATAACTGCTGAGACAACCCCAGTTAGGACGCCTTGCGCTCAAATGCGCTAGGGTGAAATGACTTGAAAATTCAAAGAAAACATAGAAATAGGTTCAGTTTAACAACTGAATATGTGAATTCGATGTGCCTAAGTATAGAAATATATTCAAAATCCACTTGAAGTTCAGTGTTTTTCAAAGTACATTTAAAATATCACATTTCGTTATCAGTGACAAAATCGACCTTTCTCTATAATGAGCCACGTCTTAAATACCTCAAAACACTTCTAAAAGAAGCCATTGACGTCAGATGCCGCGTTAAGACAAAATTATCATGTAACCCTATCAGCTGTAAAAATGGCCGCGACGTCATACTTTTTACGCGACGTCATTGACAGAGCTCTCTTGAAAATCGTTATTGGTGTAGTTTTAACCGAATTACAAATTAAATAATTATATCAGTTGGAAAGATGATAAAACACTGTGTATGTACATGTATTTAATATCACTGTATTTTATTGGGTAGCTGCAATATTTGTGTTCAAAAGTGAGTCATTTAAGCTGGTGGCAGATATGGAGCGCAAAGTGACGTCAAACTTTGTCATACCTAGTTGTGTTCTGTGGTTGAATGTAAACCCACCCCACACCATCAGACTACCCCCGCCCCATCGGTCGGCCTGCAGAACGCAGCAGTCGGAGTAACGTTCATGTCGACGTCGCCATACTCGAATTCGGCCATCAGCGTTGGAAAGGTTGTAACGACTCTCATCCGTAAACAAAACTTGTTGCCACTGGACACGTAGCCATTGTTGATGTTGTTGCGCCCACTGTTGACGTCGTTGGCGGTGCCGAGGGGTCAATATTGGTCCTACATAGGGACGGCGTTTAGGGGAGAGCGGGGCAGGTTGAGTCAAAAAAATTTTTTTGCCATTAAAGTACGGTTAAGGACCACAATTATTTTGAGAGGAAACCCGCTGTCGCCATTACATGGGCTACTCTTCCGATTAGCAGCAAGGGATCTTTTATTTGCGCTTCCCACAGGCAGGATAGCACAAACCATGGCCTTTGTTGAACCAGTTATGGATCACTGGTCGATGCAAGTGGTTTACACCTACCCATTGAGCCTTGCGGAGCACTCACTCAGGGTTTGGAGTCGGTATCTGGATTAAAAATCCCATGCGTCGACTGGGATCCGAACCCAGTACCTACCAGCCTGTAGCCCGTTGGCCTGCCACGACGCCACCGAGGCCGGTTTGGGGGAAATGTAACGGTAATTAAAGGTAGGAGAGTAATTTTTTGTAGTTGTTAACATTTTGGTTCGGACGTGATATCCTCGCGGTCATGGGTTTTGACGCAGATAAGCAACGATCTCGCGTAGTGTAAAAATAACGATCCTTTTTGATGCGGTATGTATTTTGACACGAAACATCCAGATAACTTGTGAATGACCAATATTCAAGAAAAACAACTCCAAACAACTGCAAACGATGTCCATAAATTCCATATTAATAATACACGTCAAAAATAACACAATTAAAATACATTTTAACCACATTGACACATGTAAACCATATAGCCCAGTGCAAACATAGTCACTATTAATCTCTAGCAAACGACGCCAGTAGAAGTTTTGAATCTCAATCGAGATTAAGTCACTATTTGAACATTGATCGGGTGGGAGTAAATTTGACAGCCATTCGATACTTTTTTGTTTGTTTATTATTAGTATTATTCAAAACAATGTCCACTTTATATTTCATGTGAAATAGATATTGATATACATTAAATAAAGGTATTGCAATTTGTTCACATACGAATATTTAAACATCACATTTATTTACCTATAATTACCAAATTAATTTTCACTGACAGCCCATAACACTCTCCACTGTAGAAATCACCACTGGATTTTTTCGATAGGCCACCAGTCTCCAAAGTAAACGTGCATGTGTTTAGTAATGTAGCTGGTGATGATTTGGAAGTTTAGTCACTGCAGAAATATTTTGTTTGACGCTTTCTCTTCATGGAGGAAACGTGGAGGAACTCTCTCCATGGATGAAACTTGGAGGAACTCTCTCCATGGATAAAACTTGGAGGAACTCTGTCTCCATGGAGGAACCCTCTCCAGGGAGGCGTTCTGGAGGAACTTTTTCATGTATGCAGTTGTACATGCCATTAGTGTTAATTAGTTGTTAGAGACAACTAATTATATAAATTATAGTCATATTTATACTAATAAGAATACAGAAGAAGAATTAGTTGACACGTTGATTAAAAAAGAAAGAAAGAAAAATAAATGTATACATTTTAAAACTTATTGAATTACGTGTTTATTTCCATATTAGTTTTTTTATAAAGCTGATGACTCGAGCAAACGAACCCTAATAATTTTGTCAGTGAACCACTCGAAGAGAGGTCACGCGACAACTGGAGCCGACGTAGGGACACTAGATTTGTAATATTTTGTACTTTTATTTTGTTCACGTATGTGTTTTGCTCGTAGTCTCCCTTTATAAATTTGGAAATAACCACACAGTGATATGGCTAACTCTAATGGTCCGGAGATAGTTTTCTCTAAACAGCCTGACCAAAACGAAAGTCTCGAAACAATTGAATATTGTGAGACTGTAGATGAGATGAATCAGTCACCATCAGCAGCAAGTTCTAGTTCAAAAGGTAGTAATTATTTAGAGGTGAAATCACCTGAAATAGCCAAAAACTCAAGTATGTATGAGTTGGTTCGGAGATCTCTTCAAGAAGAATTACATGAAGGGCTCTCGGTTTTCGGAATCCAAATTAAGACAATGTCTAATTTGATGAAAAATAACATTGATGATTTGAAGGTGTTTGTAGAAACAGCGTTAGATATAAACTCATGTAGTAAAAGGAATAATGGTGATGTTTTTGAACATGAGAGGGACACTGGTCCGAACATAAACACACGTCCTGATGTCAGTAATTCAAGTCGGTGGAATGGTAGAAATGTAGAGTGTTTAGAGACACCTAGCGCATCATTTCCAAATGATGCTACTGTCCATCATAACACATATACTGGTAGTCAAAGTGTCACCAGTCCAAGAAAATGGTGTTATAATACAGATACTTGGCCTGATTTGCGTGGACATGATCAAGTGGTTACGAATCAACCTATGTCTAGAGAGTTTACAAATCAACCTCGATTTGTAGAGGTTGTGAGTCCACCTTTATGTAGAGAGGAAAGTGCTCCAATTCATCAGACATGTTTTGGACCTAGTCGGGTTATGAACAGTAATGCTTATAGAGACCAAAACATTAGCTACCCAACTATGAAGCCTCAGCCATATGACGATAGAGAGGATTGGGACGAATATTTAGCGCAGTTTGAAATAACTGCAGAGATAAATGGCTGGAATGCAGATACTAAGGCACTGTACTTAGCAAGTAGTCTTAGAGGTAGCGCTAGATCACTGTCAGATGAGCTCACCAATGTGCAGAGAAGGAACTTTGATTTCCTGGTAAAGGCTATTTCAAATAGACATGGGTCAGTAAATCGTGCTGAGTTGTATAGAGCACAATTACAGACAAAGGTCAAAGGAAAAGATGAAAGCATAGAAGCGTTAGCTCAAAGTGTTAAGAAAATGACACGTAAAGCGTACCCTGATGCACCTACATCACTCATCAAGACGCTAGCATTAGAACATTTCATAGATTCACTGCCTGATAGTGAAATGAGATAGCGTTTGAGAGAATCAAGGCCACGAGACCTTGATGATGCAGAAACATTAGCTGTAAGGTTTGAGACTTACAGATTAGCAGACAGACAACGCTCTAGGTCCGTACGGTTTGTTAATCAACATGTTGAGTCAGATATGGTTGATAAAAACACTGCACTTGAACAGAAAATACATAGTTTGCAAGACAAATTAGATAATATGAATAAGTCAGTGCAGCGACTTTACAACACATCCGATCACAGAGGTGAATATTTTGGAAATAATAAGAGATGGAGTAATACCTGCTATGAGGAAGTACATCGTACTGGTAACAGAGAACCAGTTAGTGGAATTCATCACAATAGGATGAACGATAGAAACTCAAATAGAGGTTTTATGCAACAGCAGGAAAACTTTCAAGGACCGGGCGTAGGGGCCAGACCTCGGTTTCTAGGTCAGAGGCCCAATTTATAGTTGGAAGTACATGGGGTAGTGATGAAGGGTTGTTTGTGAATGTTACGATTTGTGATAAACCTATAGTTATGCTTTTAGATATAGGAGCAAATATCACACTTCTTAACAAATCACTGGCAGAACAGTGGCCACCTTCATCACGACCTAGTATACAAAGTGTAAGAGCCACACTACGCACGGCTACAGGAGAAGTGTCTCCTTTCTTAGGAATATCCTCTGTTGAAATGAAAATTGGAAATAGATCATTTCAACATGATATTTATTTTGCAGATATAAAGAATGATGGAATCTTAGGGATGGATTTTATGTCTGCTTACAACTGATGTACTTCTTAGTAAAAATACACTTTTAGTGTGCGGAGAAAGCATACCCTGCTTTCAAATGCAAGACAATAGTATACCTGTATGTTCACGAATAGTTGTTTGTGAAACTACATTAGTTCCACCTAAAAGTGAGGTGATTGTACCCGGTAGAATTATTGGTGTGGTACCAATTTCTAAAGCAGGAATATTAGAACCTTCTGCTACGCTTGCTTTTAAAAATGATCCTAACAAGGGTGTATTTCCGTTGAGAATGATAAATACCTTAGATACCCCTTGTACCTTGTACAAAGACACAGTGGCAGCAACTATAGAAACTGTAGATCCTGCAAATATTAGTCCATGTTTGAAAGATGTAGCCAGCTGTACATTAGCTGCGGGATTGTCCATTAACAAGACTAAAATGCTTCACGAGTCTCTGAAGCCTTTATTTGAAAGAAGTTGTAAAAATCTAGATGAGTGTCAGACAAATGCTGTAGAAAATCTGTTGAAAGATTTTGAAGATGTATTTAGTCTAACACCTAATGACACAGGAAGAACTAACATAGTTGAGCATAGAATAAATACTGGAAATGCTCATCCTATTAGACAAAAGGCAAGACGGGTTCCTCTTGCAAAACAGATTGAAGTTGAGAAAGAAATACAAAGTGTGGTTGAGAAAGGTATTATAGAACCTTCTACTAGTCCATGGTCTAGTCCTGTTGTGTTAGTGCAGAAATCGGATAGTACAATACGTTTTTGTATTGATTGTAGGAAGGTAAATGATGTTACTGTAAAAGACAGTCAACCTTTGCCAAGAATTGATGATACACTAGATCAGTTATCTAATTCAAAGTGGTTTTCAACACTAGATCTTAAAAGTGGATTTTGGCAAGTTGGTATGGACGAGTCCGACAAAGAAAAGACAGCGTTTGCTATGTGGGGTTGTGGATTTTGGCAGTTTACAGTAATGCCATTTGGACTGTGTAATGTGCCAGTCACTTTTGAACGCCTCCTGGAAAGTGTCTTATCTGGTTTATCCATGCAAGCTTGTTTGATATATTTGGATGATGTCATAGTGATGGCACCATCAATTTGAAAAACAAATAACAAACTTAAAATTAGTTTTTCAAAGATTTAGAATTGCTAATTTGAAGTTGAACCCAAAGAAATGCAATCTTTTTGAGAAAGAGGTCTCATTCTTGGGTCATATTGTAAATGAGAATGGAATAGCCACTGACCCGAGCAAAGTGACGGCAGTGAAAGATTGGACTATTCCAAGGAATATGAAAGAAATCAGAAGTTTTCTTGGTCTTTGCTGCTACTATAGAAGATTTGTCAGAAACTTTGCCGATATAGCTAGACCACTGCATAAACTTACAGAACCAAGCTGTCCATATGAGTGGACAGATAAATGTCAAACAGCGTTTCATACATTGAAAACAGCCCTGATTAGTGCACCAATTTTGGCATATCCAGAGCCAGATAAATTGTTTTTACTAGATACCGACGCTAGCAATGTCGGAATGGGCGCTGTTCTCTCACAAGTAGAGAATGGTGTTGAAAAAGTAATTTGTTATTATAGTAAAACCTTTAGTCGGGCTGAAAGACGTTATTGTTTAACCAGGAGAGAGCTTCTTGCTATAGTATCTGCAGTAAAGCAGTTTAACCATTATTTGTATGGTAGAAATTTTAAAGTCCGAACTGACCATGGTGCTCTTAGGTGGTTGTTGAATTTTAAAAATCCTGAAGGACAAATGGCTAGATGGCTTGAAGTTTTGCCAATGTATGATATGGAAATTGAACACAGAGCTGGTCGAGTTCATTCCAATGCCGATGCATTGTCTAGAAGACCTTGCTTTGTAACGAAATGTTCACATTGTGAAAAAATAGATATGAAGTTTGTTGAGCTAGAAAACGAAGAAATTGAACACACTGACAGTTGTAACAGAGAGGTTGACTGTATGACGCATGCTAAGTGCTTAGGTTAATATGAGGCTACTGCTACGCCCTGTGAGCAGCTGAAACTGCATTTTGTTAATGCAGCAACCGTACGAGACGAGCAGGAAGATCCCCTTGAAGGTTCATCTCAACAAAGTGAAATGCGGTCAAATAATACAGGTGAGAGCACTGGTCACGTGATTTCAATGAAAAGAATGCACAAGCTTCAGATGGAAGACACTACGATTGCACCAATTGTAGAGTGGAAAGAATCAAATAGGAGACCTGACTGGTCTGAAATTGCACATGAAAATAGAGCTGTAAAGCATTACTGGGCAAGATGGGATTGCCTAACTGTAAAAGATGGAGTATTATTTCGTAAATGGGAAAATAATACAGGAAGTAAGACTGATTTGCAAGTAGTGCTGCCTAAAGTGTTGAGACATTTTGTACTCGGAGAGCTTCATGGAGCACCTACTGCAGGTCATTTAGGTGTCACAAAAACCCTAGGTCGTGTTAGACAAAGATATTTTTGGTATGGTTTTGGTCATTGGTGTAGGGTTGTGATTTGTGGTATGGTTTGAGAAGAGATGTAGCTCATTGGTGTAGGGTTTGTGATAGTTGTGGTATGGTTTGAGAAGAGATGTAGCTCATTGGTGTAGGGATTGTGGTAGTTGTGGTTCCGATAAAGGTTCCCGCCCCAAACCGAAGGCACCAATGAAGCAATATAATGTTGGAGCGCCAATGGAAAGGATTGCCATTGATGTAATGGGTCCTTTAGCTTGCTCTGACAAGGGAAATCGTTACCTTTTAGTGATTGGTGACTATTTCACAAAATGGTTCGAGGCCATACCCATAAAAGATCAAGAAGCTGTTACTGTAGCACAGACATTAATAGATAAATTCATATCTGTTTTTGGTGTCCCTAAAGTGATCCATTCCGATCAGGGAACTAATTTAAAATCAACAGTGTTTAAAGAGGTATGTCAATTATTAGGAATTGACAAAACCAGAACAACACCATGAAGACCACAATCAGATGGAATGGTTGAAAGATGTAATCAGACCATCAAAAACATGTCTGCATTTGTTTCCAATCACCAGAGAGATTGGGATAGATTTGTTCAATTTGTAATAATGGCTTATAGATCATCTATCAATGAAACAACTGGTCAGAAGCCATCAGCTATGATGTTAGGGCGAGAAATACAGTTGCCGATAGATTTGCTGTTTGGTATCCCAGATGTTGAGCATCATAGTCAGTATCAGTCTGATTATGCTTATGAGCTGTCAAGCAAACTAGAAGGCATTCATCAATTAGCTAGAAATAAAATTAAAATAGCTAGTGATAGAATGAAAAGGGGTTATGACCAAAACATTATGAATAACACATACTCCCCGGGAGATTTTGTATGGTTTTACAACCCGAAACGCACGACTGGTGTGTGTCCAAAATTAAAAAGACCATGGCACGGTCCCTTTGTTGTTACTCATAGATTAAATGATGTAACATATAGAATTCGAGACAGTCCATGGTCAAAACCCAAAGTAATTCACCATGACCGTATTAGACCATATACTGGTGAGAAGAGACCAAAATGGTTTAAAATAAACGCTAGTATAGAAACACAAGTAGAATTAGTTCCTGTACCTAGGCAGTTTGATTTGTTATCATAAAATGTATAGTGTTATAGAGGTTGACAAACTAGTAGTGAAGAAAAAAAAAAAAAACACACACTAAGAAATATTTCAGTATGATTTAATTTTACTAGTTTAACCTGTTTTCATTTTGTTGGTTTTTTAGGATAGTCATGACACGTTGAAATGCAAGTTATGCGAGGATTTCAACTTTAGAAGACAAGACCTGGCCGAACGTCATGTTCTTGAACAACATAGTGGGTTCGCCTGGAAATGCAGAAGCTGCAAGAAGATCTGGTCCCGGAAAGGCGCGCATAATGACAGATTATGTGCCAGACCAGACTTAATTTTATTTGAAAGGGCAACAGGCATTTCAGGAGAAAATGCAGAGGTGTCTTTTGAAAAGTATAAAAAAAGACACATTACCAACATTAATAATTGGTTTGGAAAGAAATGGTGTTCCACGAAATCTTACTCTCAGAGAACGACAGTGGTCGCCTGTCATCTATGAAAGAGCGAGTGTCTCAGAGCCAGCGTCTAAACGTGTGAGATCAATGTCACCTGTTGAGGATCGCCATCCAGGAAAGCGAGTTAGATCAAAGTCACCTGATGATGATCGCCATCCTAGCAGGCGAGTTAGGTCACGATCGCCACCAAGATCTCGAGTCCGATCTCAGTCACCTTCTAAAGATTGCCAATCACTTGAAAGATCAAGGCCATGTGTGCGTTCACCCACTGTGAGGTGCTATGACCGTGGATCATCATCATCATCATCCTCCTCTTCAGAGTGAATGAATGAATGAATGAATGAATGAATGTTTAACGACACCCCAGCACGAAAAATACATCGGCTATTGGGTGTCAAACTATGCAAATGCAAACAGTACGTGATGATCAACATCAATATAAAAATTCAACAGTTAAATAAAAACACAGTGTAAAGGACTGTGTAAACACACAAATATCACAGCTAGATATAATTAAAATTTAGAATAAAATTCAGTATCTCGTAAAAACTGCAATAAAGGTTCTGGATGGAATCGAAATGATTCCATCACATTTCTTTGTCCAAATATATCTTTTCGAGTTGCTGACAACTGCTTACACTCCACCAAAATGTGTCGCACAGTCAGAAGACACTGGCAGTGCTCACACTGAGGTGGAGGATCTTTCTTCAAGATAAATGAATGGCTTAAGTAAGTGTGACCGATACGGGCACGACACAAGACTATTTCATCCTTCCTGCACTGTCTATAGGAGGACTGCCACTCTCCCAAGACTGGCTTGATAGCATGAAGCTTGTTCGCAACCTCACCATCCCAATCACGTTGCCAAATCAAAAAGATAAATTTGTTGATATTATTTTTAAAATCAGTATACGGTACACCAACCCTGGAATGAGGCAAATCCAAAGCAGACTTGGCAGATGAATCTGCCTTTTCATTACCCCTGATGCCAACATGGCTGGGTACCCAACAAAATACAATGTCTTTATTGGCAATAGATAAAAAGACACACTTTCGTATCACCATCCCAATTAAGGGATGGTCCAGCTTCATATTACGTAAAGCTTGAAGACACGAAAGTGAGTCTGTAAAAATAATAAATCTGGATGCTATGGAATCTTTAATTTCTTCCAAGGCTTTAATGACTGCCCAAACTTCAGCACTAAAAATCGATGCTGAGTCAGGTAGTCTTATGGAAATGATAGTGTCTGATGGAAAAACTGTAGCACAAGCCACAGAATTCCCATCCCGTGATCCATCTGTATACACAGGAATGTAATCACGGTACTTGTCCTGAATTTCCATGAACAATTGTTTATAAACTACAGCATCTGTACGATCTTTCTTCAGATGCGCCAGATGAAACACAATTTTAGTGGTGTAATACACCATGGTGGTAAAACAAAATATGAAGGAGTTTCCAAAGTGTCAGTTAAATCAATGTTGGAAAGCGACAAAAATCGCTTAATGCGAAGACCAAATGTACGAATAGCATTTAGCCTTGCATCAAACAACTTCATATATTTGTTGTCAAACACAGCATCATGAGCTGGATGTGTTGGTAAAGATTTAATCTTGGCAGCATACTGCAAAGAAAGCTTTGCACGTCTAGCACCCAAACAAGGTTCGTGTGCATCAACGTACAAGCTCTCTACAGGTGATGTTCTAAATGCACCAAGACAAAGCCTAAGTCCCTGATTGTGTATAGGATCTAGCATCTGCAAGTAAGACTTGCGTGCCGACCCATACACAATGCGTCCATAATCAAGTTTTGATCTGACTAAAGATCTATACAGACGAAGCATAACCTTTCGGTCTGCTCCCATATTCTATATTACCAATAACTTTTAAAATATTAAGAACTTTCAAGCCCTTCTTTTTAACATATTTAAGATGGGGCACAAAAGATAGCTTCCTGTCAAATATAATCCCCAGAAATTTAGTCTCCTCCACAACTGGAATTTGATTTTTGTCCAAAAACAACTGTGGATCTAAGTGGAGACCTCTTTTCTGGCAGATATGCATACAAATCGTTTTTACCTTTGAGAATCTAAAGCCATTGTCAGTTGCCCATTGATGAAGTTTATTCAAACAAAGCTGCAACTTACGTTCAATGATACTCATATTGGACGATCTATAGCAAATCTGAAAATCATCGACATATAACGAGCAATCCACACCAGGTGTTAAACACTGGGTGATGCTGTTAATTTTCACAGAAAATAGAGTTACAGACAGGATACTACCTTGAGGCACACCCATCTCCTGTAGGTGAATGTCAGACAAAGTCGACCCCACCCAGACTTTAAAAGATCTATCTCTTAAAAACTGAGATATAAAAACTGGAAGTCGACCTCTTAGGCCCATGCCATGGAGGTCGTTTAAAATCCCATACTTCCACGTGGTATCGTAAGCTTTCTCCAAATCAAAAAACACTGAAACCAAGTGCTGATTAAGGATGAAAGCTTCCCTACAAAACGTTTCAAATCTAACAAGATGATCAACCGTGCTACGTCTAGATCTGAACCCACATTGCACGTTAGTGAGCAATTTGTGAGATTCAAGATACCAGACAAGTCTGCGATTGATCATGCGTTCCATGGTTTTACAAATGCAACTTGTCAAAGTGATAGGGCGATAACTAGTAGGATTGGTTGGATCCTTACCAGGCTTGGGAATAGAAATGATAATAGCTTTCCTCCAATCAGAAGGAAAGTCACCAGAAATCCAGATGTTATTAAAAACATTCAAAAGAACCATCAAAGATGATTCAGGTAAATGTTTTAATAACTGATAATGAATTTCATCTGGACCTACTGAAGTATCATGGGCTCTACGAAGAGCATCCTGCAATTCCTCCATAGAGAAACACCTGTTATACACTTCAGCATTTTCAGATGAAAAATTAATGGACTGCTTTTCAGCTTTAGTTCTGACAGATGTAAAAGCATCTGTACTGAAAGCAGAAGATGAGTTATGAGAAAAGTTGTCTGCCAATGCATTAGCAATGTCACGATGAGACGTGACATCCGTATCATTGACAGACAAATGATGAACTGTATTACTGGATTCTTTACCTTTGATTTTACGGATCCTATTCCAGACAGATTTTACTGATGTTTGTGAATTCAAATTGGAGACAAAAGTTCTCCAAGATGTTTTCTTACTCTGTCTAATCTCTCTGCGAGCCTTAGCCCTAGCAATACGAAATGCATCCAGGTTGTCTGCTGTAGGTTCACGTTTGAACCGCTCAAGCAACCTGTTTCGCTCTTTCAATGCATCTTTGCACGTATCATTAAACCATGGTTTATTGAAACGCTTTGGTACTGCCGAAGTCTTAGGAATAGTTTCATCTGCAATGTCCTTCAAGATGGAAGTCAACAAAGACATGGGATCAGCAGCATCAGTAATGGCAAATTGTTGCAGACGAGTGCTGCACAGATGCTGAAACTGACCCCAATTTGCCCTCGCCAACTTCCACCTTTGAACCCTTTCAAGTGATGGTGGTCCATCATTCTCCAAAATAATGGGAAAGTGGTCACTACCACAAAGGTCTGAACCAACTTTCCAGGAGAAATCAAGAAAAAGTGAAGGACTACAAAGTGTTAAATCTATAGAAGTGAAAGAACCACTTGCAGAATGAAAATATGTACGACTTTTATCATTGAATAAAAGTAAGTCGTTTTTGAGAATTAAGTCTTCTAATTGTTTACCTCTAATATTGATATCCTCGCATCCCCACAAAGTGTGGTGACCATTAAAATCTCCCATAATAATAAACGGAGTAGGGAGCTGGTCAATAAGATCTTGAAGATCCCTAGGATTAAAGTTAAAATGATTACGAGGTGGCAAGTAAACCGAACAGAGAGTAATAGTTGTATGAGCCGTGACTTTTACAGCCACAGCTTGTAGATGAGTATTTAATGATACTATACTCTGAGGAATGTTTTCATTAACAAGAATGGAAACACCCCAGATGCTCTATGTTCAGTTTCTTGAAATTTGTGATAGAGGTTAAATCCTCTCGTAGAAAGTTTCTTGAAGACACACTGCAAGAGGATTATGTGTTTGAATTAAAAGACTTAATTCATCAAAATTGGGCCTAAGCCCACGGCAGTTCCACTGTAGGAATTTATTTGCCATTTGGTGGAAGTATGGGCGTTATCTTAGGCTTTGGAGGTGGTCTGTTTGATTGTGGATAATCTTGTGTAGAGATCTCCATCTCATCCAAATCATCCAAAGCCTCATAAATATTGGAAAGTGACAGCGGTTGCTGCTCAAATTTCTTTAAGCGTCCCGAAAAGTCATCTTTGTGTGTTTTGTTAGTTTTTGTTTTTGAAGTTTTACTGGGGCCTGGTTGTCCCGTGTTGGTACCTTTTGGCAGATTCAAAGAATCCGAAGACACCTGAGTTGCCGTTGCTGATTGTTTGTTAACAGCTTTTGTTGCCTGTTTTTGTGCCTTATCAATGTCTGATAGTTTTTTAAATCGATCAGCGTTATTTGGCCAGGTAAGATCTGTCTGAACCGAAGTGCTTGTTGTGGAAACCGCTGCAGCTGCAGCATATGACTTTCCTCATACAGCAGGAGTCGTAGTCTCAACAAACTTTCTGGCTTCGGGAAAAGACAGATGCTTTTCAACCTTTATCTGTTGTACCTGTTTTTCAAGTTTCCATTTCGGGCACTCGCGAGAGTACGCAAAATGTTTACCCTTACAATTTATACATACCATGTCAAGCTGACATGTCTTGCTATCGTGGTTAAACTGACCACAGCGGGCACATGTCACCTTGCCACGGCAAGTATTTTGTCCATGACCATATTTTTGGCACTTAAAGCACCGTAAAGGGTTAGGGACAAAAGGTACAACGGGTATTTTTAAGTACCCAGCCTTGATAGAATCTGGAAGCAGTGGCTTGTTAAATGTGAGGATTAAAGTGTTGGTCAAAACAAACTCGTTATTTCGACGCACTTTAATCCGCTTGACGAAAGTAACACCTTGACCTTGTGAAGAGAGATTTTCACAAATCTCTTCTTCACTAACTCCTTCCAGATCTCGAGATCGAATGACGCCCTTTGATGAGTTAAGGGACGCGTGTGCACTGACTTTAATTAATATGTTGCACAGTAACTTCGATTTCAAAAGGCACCTGGAATGGCACTCTGTAGAACATTCTACCAAAAGCGATCCATTCCTCAACTTCTTTACATTTTTTGGCTCACCAGCCAAGCCCTGAATTCCTTTTTGAATTGCAAATGGTGATAACTTTTGCAAAGCCCCATCATCATCAGATTTGATGACGAGGAACCTTGGCCAAGCATCACCAGAAAGAACTTTAGATTTTTTAAAGTTAATATTTATCGTAGACTCCTCATCAGATGATGAGGAATCCGAAACCTCGGTGTGGACCCTTTTCAGGGTCCCATCTATAGGTTGTTGTTTATTTTTATCCATATTATTGAATAAAGCATTCATCAACCATGTCCCCACCCACCACCGAGTCCAACAAGGGGACATGATGCTGCGGATAACCAGCAGACACTCATGCCAGGGATACATGGTTGATATACTTGGGCAAGAAACAAAATTAAGTCACCCAATTGACCCTAGCCACCGCCCCAAGAGCAACAAATACAAACGATATATAAACAATGTTTGTTATTGACAAAATGAACAAAACAGGTTGTTTGCTCTAGAGCTTGGCGTGACCAGCCGATTGATCAGGTCAGGCCTCCCTGACCACCCGTCTGTATGAACTCCGGGCCAAAGTGATGTATTGCCAGAAGTCAAACCCGCAGGTATGACCCAACTCAATCACCAGGATCCCATCATCCATTTTCACGGGTTGCACCTCACGGCAAACAAAGTGCCTCATACGAGGAGGTGTGCATTTATTGGCCATTCTATAAAAGAATGTTCACCCCTGCACCACGGTGAGGTTAATGCACACGCAGTTCAGAGAGATCGAGTTCAAGTGACTCGAGGAAAAGTGTGGCCAGTTTGCACACTGTACAAAATGCAAAGGAAACGCCAGTCAACAGTGGAGAGGGAGATGTACTTCAACTCCTGGTAAAGCACCACCAGATAGAAGAACAACGCATTGTTTTGGATATTGGGGGGACCAAATTCACGTCACGCGTAACTTTACAAAACTTTCCAACTTCACTACTAGCAATACTATCTTCAGCACCAAAGAATAACAAACCAAGGGACAGCATTTTTTTAGACAGAGATCCCGTCCACTTCAGACATATTTTAAATTATTACCGAAATGGAGCTTGCTTTTCTTCCTTTCTCCCCCGAACACCACGGGAAAGAATTAGCTTTGGAAGCTGCGTACTATCGTCTGCCTGGCCTACTTGAAACCGTCAATGGCAAGTTATCCATGTTTGTTCAGGAGAAAGTTGAGTTATAAATATCTACAATCTGTAAATCTTCGCTGTTCACAGTTACATTATATTTGAATTTTTCACATTGTATTCATAACTGTTCAATGGAAGAAACATAACATATTATGTTTCAATTTTTCGCGTGGTGTTCATAACTGTTCAGTGGAGGAAGCATGACATATATTAAAAATTTCCGCGTGGTGTTCATAACTGTTCGGTGGAGGAAGCATGACATATTATATTAAAATTGTTCGTGTGGTGTTCATCATAACTGTTCAGTGGAGGAAACATGACATATTATATTTTAATTTTTCGCGTGGTGTTCATAACTGTTCATTGGAGGAAACCTAACATATTATACTTCAATTTTTCACGTGGTGTTCATAACTGTTCATTGGAGGAAACATAACATATTATACTTCAATTTTTCACGTGGTGTTCATAACTGTTCATTGGAGGAAACCTAACATATTATACTTCAATTTTTCCCGTGGTGTTCATAACTGTTCATTGGAGGAAACCTAACATATTATACTTCAATTTTTCACGTGGTGTTCATAACTGTTCATTGGAGGAAACCTAACATATTATACTTCAATTTTTCCCGTGGTGTTCATAACTGTTCATTGGAGGAAACCTAACATATTATACTTCAATTTTTCCCGTGGTGTACATAACTGTTCATTGGAGGAAACATAACATATTATACTTCAAGTTTTCGCGTGGTGTTCATAACTGTTAAGTGGAGGAAACATAGCATACTTCAATTTTGTTTGCGTGGTGTTCATAACTATTCAGTGGAAGAAACACAATATAATATATTTCAATTTTCCGCGTTGTGTTCGAAACTTTGATGGAGTAAACGCGACTTATATTATAGTTCAACTGTGTGTTAAAATAACTGTTCAATGGAGACATTTCTATATATGGAGTGTGTTGTGTTCATAATTATGTGATTGAGACACACAGTTTGTTTCAATGCTTGTTAGGGGCCTACTTTGTTCTACTGTTTCGAGTGTTTCTGTCAGGAAGCAAGATGTATTTTATGCTTAAGTTATTCAAATACTAGTTCACATGTAACTTGCTCTTTGCTCTCCATTTGGGGACCAAATCCATAATTAAGGTGGGGGCATTGTAACGGCCGCATAAATTGTGCATACATGTTCACGTTGTTTTAGTGTTTTTATCAATAATCTGATTAGATTTACTTTGTAAATAAAGTCGTCATAACACGTGGTTAAAAGCCATGCAATGTTTACAAACACAGCATTCCAGTCAGCGTCATAATAATGACGTCACTTCCCTGACGTCATTACTTAACATTTGAACAGGGAGTTCTCGACTAGATTTTGAACGCGCTAGTCGTTTTGTTCTTTTTAAGACGAGTCGGGTTGCCGGAAAGAAATATATGGTTAGTTTTAAATAAATAAAAATGTTTACTTTTATTTATATGTATTAGTGCAGTATTTGAGTAAATACGGATAATGGCATTTTATTACAGTTTTGGTCTGGCGGAGATCGCCAGTTGTTAGCTGGAGAAATGTACTCTCTCCAGCCCAGGAAAGAATTCTGTAGTAAAAGTGGAGGAACACTCTCCACTGTTGAAATCACCACTGGAGGGCCACCAGCCTCCAAAGTTGGTGTTTAGTAATGTAGCTGGTAATGATTTGGAAGTTTAGTCACTGCAGAAATATTTTGTTTGACGCTTTCTCTTCATGGAGGAAACGTGGAGGAACTCTCTCCACGTCTCCATGGAGGAACCCTCTCCAGGGAGGCGTTCTGGAGGAACTTTTTTCATGTATGCAGTTGTACATGCCATTAGTGTTAATTAGTTGTTAGAGACAAGTAATTATATAAATTATAGTCATATTTATACTAATAGGAATACAGAAGAAGAATTATTGTCCGAACCAAATTGTTAACAACTACAAAAAATTACTCTCCTACCTTTAATTGCCGTTAGATTTCCTCCAAAGTTTGTCCAGACACAAATCGCAAAAAAACCCCACCACAAATATACATATTACACACACGAGACTGCAACGATGTCGCCAATATTGTCTTTGCTGAGATTGCATAGGGAAAAATACAGTCGTCTGCCATGTTGCTTGTTTATGGAATACTCTTCAAGAGGGGTGAAAACCTCCAAAGTATGTGACACAATTAATATGAAATCGATGATCTCTAGTCGTTAAATTAATATAATAATAATAATAATAAAAAAATAATATGACGTCATCACGTTTGCTTTTATATCATAACATGTTATGACGTTGTTAGATTAAGTCCTATCCTTTCACCCCTCTTGAAGAATATTCCATAAAAAGTCAAAATGGCAGCCGATACAAAATTACATGCTTTTTTCCCTATGCGCTCTCAGCGAAGTCGATATAAGTGACATGGTTATCATCTGGTATGTGGAATCTGTGTCATTGTAATGGTTTTTTCAAGATTTGTGTCTGGACAACTTTGGAGTTAATCTAACGGCAATTAAAGGTAGGAGAGTAATTTTTCGTAGTTGTTAACAATTTCAAGGTTCGGACAATAGTTGACACGTTGATTAAAAAGAAAGAAAGGAAAAAAAAAAATGTATAAATTTTAAAACTCATTGAATTACGTGTTTATTTCCATATTAGTTTTTATAAAGCCGATGACTCGAGCAAACGAACCCTAATAATTGTGTCAGTGAACCACTCGAAGAGAGGCCACGCGACAATATTATCTACATTTATACAGGCCTGTAGGAACGATATTTGAAGTTTGGGGGGGGGGGGGGGGGATACAGTCTCTAGTGAGGGATACAAACTAGATTTTTATCTTTATATCATCTTTATTTATGCACAGTAGTGAAAATTTAAAACATATATTTTTATCCTAGAGTGTGTGATGGAGAACAAGTCCCTAGGCCCGCCCCTCTCCAGTTCCTACGGGCCTGTTGTATTTTATATTAATAAATGCAAAGACTACATAATAATATTGTCGATAAGACATATTAGTTGTAAAGTGATTGTCAGTATGTGGCAACAGTATAATATTTTCCAACATTTCTGTGTTTCTGTACCTGGCTGTGGACAGATTCGGCAGACTGGCAACACATTTTCTTAATAATTAAAAATACACGGTTTAACCAAACACATTAAAACTTGGAGGATAACTAGTTAAGAGAACAAAGAAAATTGTGCTAATTTTAGTTTTTTGTTAAATTATTATATCTTGCTTTGGTGAGGAGGGGACGCTTTTTGCAAATTTGCGAAATCGGCCTTTGGAATATCCACTGACGTGTCATATTTACATCTATGCTGAACAAGATTTATGATGAAATATTATTACATTTTGTGTGCTTTTTTTCTAATTAGGTCCATTTGCTTCAGTTTACATTAAAATTGTCATAAAAAATTATTTTTAAAAAATGCTTGTATGCTAGTCTATGACCGTGTGGCTTCCTCGTCTTCGTCGGCAGTTGATTTATCCGAATTGTCGTCTAAGACAACATTTCCAGGATTAGGGACAAAGTCTCCGATAAGTGGTTCAAACTGATACGGTTTGATACCATTAGCACAAGCTGGACACAATTGACCCCTCCGTATGACGAGTTAACCACGCCCACCGTGACACGTGATGCAAGGTTAGACAAACTTTCAATAATGGCTGCCAATTCGCATAGGTCGATAGCAAAATCAACCGATCTGCCGATTACGTTTTTGCCTAAATTTATTTACAAATATCATTGTTTAAATAAAAAGCCGACAAGAGGAGACATTCAAGTATTTTTGACTACATTTACGATTTACGATGACAACGTGATTTAAATCGACAAAACCATTTTTACTTCAGTAAATTTTATCGAAGCACAAGAACCCGGAAGTGAACGTCGAATGCAACCAAAAGAACATTTAAAACATCCTATGCCCGTTTTTCTTGTCAGAACTGATAAATTAAAATGTCTTGTTTGTTTCTTTTGTCTTCTTCTTTTTCATCTTAATTTTTGTTGTTGTTGTTGTTGTTCGACTTTTATATTAATGGAATCCCGATATGTTGAGGAACAAGAGAATAGAATGCGCTGCGACGACCCGGCCTCGACCGTTTAAAACCGTGGCGTCTTTATTTTTGGTCGGGTTGCGTTAAATGTTTTATTTAAAAAAACAAAAGGGAAGGATGTGAGCAGTAACATTAAAATACAAGGAGTGTGGGAATGCTATCAGTGTACCATAATTTTATGCACGAAAGGTTATAAAACTATAGCAGGATACAGTCGCCTGTGCCAAAATTATGCAGGCAGTGGTTTAGATTGTTGGATTGAGATGTTTATGGGGGTGTATTCTTACATAGCTGCACTGCTTGAATCAACCGATATACGGCACTTGCCCTATTTATGAAACCAAAGCCCTCCAGTTATGTATACTGACATATTGGCCCGTCTCCGTTCTGACAAGACATATTAGGGCTGTTTACGTGTGGGTGCCCCATCCCTTCTTTATAAAATCAGGCTGTCCAGCACACCCTTTTGAAAAAATTGGACACAATTAGGAATGAAAATATAGAAAATGTAGGACAAAAGTAGGAAAACGTAGAACAAAAGTAGGACTGAAACAGTACATAGCGACATTATTCATGCTCAAAACACTTTTTATGTGGTGCTTAGTTTGTACATGTATTTTGTATTCTATCAAAAATAATGTGAATCTTATGTAACGGTCACGTTATACAGTTATTTCAAATTACTGTACACTGTACAAAATTAATCACACTTGCCATTTTTGTCTTTGAATATTTCCTAGGAAAGGTTAGATACTTCAATACTCTTGTATAGTTTCAATGCATCTTGTTTTTCTTATACTTGAATTATTTCTTGAATGAACAGTGAAATCCAAGGCCGAGTTGCATTTTGTTTGTTTTGGAAAAAAGTAATTAACATTTCTCTTCCTTTTAATAATGGAATTTTTTGAGACAGAACTGACATCTGATGACCTAATTAGTAACTACCCACATGACACTTCAACAAAGAATTACCAATTTGGTACATCTTGTACATTGCATCATGAAATTACCATTGTACTAACCCTACTTATGTACGCTAAAAATGTAGCCAAATTCTATCGGTTTTGCTCATGAAATGAAAAACAGGTAAGATGGAAAGTAGTCTGCACACTGCAGGTTCCAGAAATTCTGGACAAAATATTTGATGTAAACTTTGCACATGGCAGTGCAAAGCCAAACCGTAGACATGTCAGTCAACAATGGTTTCAGGTGAGGAAGAAAAGTGCACTACATCCAAGTGAGGTTGTAGATACAGCTTTCTTGTACTCGCGTCAAAGTGCCAAACTAAAGTCATCATGGACAAGTTTCAATCAGGCTCATAGTGAAATCAATCCACACAGAACAACCACAGGGTATATGCCAATAATTCAAGCCCCAGCCCACGACCTTTCCACCCTCAACACTGCTGTACTTAGAGCTGTCCATGTGACAAAGGCACTGGACAACAGATACGTTGTTATGACTGTAGACCAAGCTTTATTCCCACTGCTGATGGAGCTGAAATGGAGTGTCTCCGAGTTTGAAGATGTACTCATACCTCGCTTGGGTGGCCTCCACATTTCCATGAACTTTTTAAAGGTTCTAGGGCAACACATATCGGACTGTTTATTGCAGCAAATATGGGAAGAAAGTGCATTGATGGGTCCAAATTCTGCTGAGAAGGTCATGGATGGAAACTCATATGCCAAGGGTATGAGGGCTCACAAGTTGACGTGGCAAGCATTATGGAGACTGTTGCTACCACAGTTGCAAAGTTACCTGGAGGCCAAGGATCCAGACATGGCGCACAGACTTTCAGAAGCAGCTGATGTTGAGACTATCACTACTGTATTAAGCTCAGAAAGCTTCCTTGGTCATGTAAACATTTTTTTGGAAACCAAGGATGCTATGTGGGGGGCAGTATACTTGTCAGAAATGAATCAACTTCCTGAGGAAGTTGCGCATGAATTCCGCCAAGGAAACTTTGTAGTCAAGGGTTCAGACAACCTTTTCAACCAGGTAGATCCAGATCACAGTTTAGAATGGTTGAATGGAATTGGAAAGAAAGCTGGTGGGAGTATTGGCATAACGAAGACAAAATCTGCTCTAAGTCGATGGACTCTTTCATACAATATGCGAGCATGTGTGGCTTCACAAACCAGAGAAATGCTTAATCTCCACATAGATGATGATCTGACTCCAACTGAAGCAACCCCTGGCAGGATGAAACGAGACAATCTTGGTGAGAATCGGATTCTGGAGGTTCTTAAAAGGTTCAAAGCTTTCGAAATGGGACAAACATCTGGTCAGCTTGTGAACATTGCGACTAAAGATGTTGCCACGTTCGATATACAAGAGTCACTAATTAACACCGAGAAACTTGGACAGCAGCAGTTAAGTGACTTTGTTTCACAACGGTCGGTAGACAGGAGTGTAAAGTTAATGGACCCAATGCACAAAGCAAAGGCTTTAACTTTTAGTTCACTTTATGTGATTAGTAAAGATGCAGCCAAAGGAGAAAAACAGAAGTCCTAAAAATCAGATAGGCAAATTTTTCAGAGGCTTATTACTGCATATCAAGCTGGTAGACCTGTCGATCTAGATGCCATACTGAAGCATGACCTTGTGAAAGTTCCACTGAGTATTGCAGAGGAAAATGGATCTCTCCGGTCAGGGTATAAGGCAATGCTTGTTGATGTATTGACCAAAGACGTAAATTGTCCACTAAAAATTGATATTCCCGAGGATGGAAACTCATGCCTGGTAATAGATGGCCAGGCCAGTGTTGTTGCTTTCGGAAAACCCAGTGATGCAAGAGACTTTTGGGGGGGATTACACAGACAAATTTGTAACCACAAAATAATATACTAAGGCTGGTCGGAAGTTTGACCGCATTGATGTAGCTTTTGACCTGTATAAGGACACTGATACCTCTATCAAAGATGGCACTAGAGAGAAGCGGAAGAAGAAAAAGTCTTGCTCAATAAGACGTATGGTGGAAAGTAGAGATGTTCCTTTGCCCTCTAATTGGAATGATTTTTTGGCACTGTCAGAAAACAAAAGAGACCTTGCTGCCTTTCTTTCTGAATAACTCATCAGGGCAGCACCAAGTGGAAATACCGTTGTAGTTGCTGGGAGTTCAGAAATGGAGTTAAAAGCTAGCAATCCTGAAATTAACGTCAGCATGCTTAGATCCGATCATGAGGAAGCAGATACTAGAGTAATTCTCCATTGTATTGATTCAGCTGCTGATCACATTTTCGTATCAGCACGTGACACAGACATCGCCATTCTTCTTCTGGCTCATTTCAATAAAATGCCATGTGAAAAACTCTGGCTAAAGGCAGGAACTTCTTGCAAAGCCTAAGTATATACCTATTCAGGAAATTCAGAAAACACTTGCATTCGAACAGTCTATTCTGATACCATACTTGCGTTTCCATGCAATAAACCGGCTGTGGACACGGTGTCATATTTCAAGGGCCACTCAAAGAAGGACATCGTGGGATGTATTTCTGGAGAACCATAAGCTACTGCAAGAGATTGGGAAGTCTGAGAAGTTGTCAGAGGAAGGGGCCAGCATGGCAGAAGCCTTTGTGTGTCGAAATTTACAAGGTTCCATATGACTCCTGCGACCAAAGGCCGTGTGCACCTTTTCTGCAAATGCAAACACCAGAGGGCTTGCCCCTACCAAGTGTGATGCAGTCCGACTTCATATTCAAAGAGCAAACTATCAATCGTTTCTGTGGCGGCAAGCAGATGTTTTTGTCCCTGTGGGTGCCATCACCAATATCTTCAGGTTGGAGAGATACAGATGGAAAACTAAGCCCATTCTCACACACCCTTCCCTCCTGTCCCTGAAAAAGCATGCAGGGAAATAGTTTTCTGTGGATGCACAAAGGGCTGGTATCCAAAAAACTGTTCTTGTAAAAAAAGCAGGGAACTTGCTCAGCAGCTTGCAAGTGTTCAGATGGACCAGTTTCTGCACAAATAGAAAATGACTACTAAGTATAGGACTTAAATTCAGAAACTTGAACAAATTAAATTGACTTCAGACTGATACCGAACCAGGCCTAGTGTTATAATTTGGATTTCCGTTGCCTTTGGCTGCATGCTGTATCATGCTGACATCAAGTTGAATCCTCAAGTACATAACACTATGATCAGTGATCCCACAATAACCTTCCAAAATATGCCAGAGAGTACATTTAAGTATTAAAGAATGTTCTAAATATTTCAAATGCAGAAAATTAAAAAACTGCACAAATGGGGATGAAAACCCAGCCATTTTCGAGAAAATAGGCTTATTCTAATTTTTTGTGATACATTTGCTTTTAATTATGAATGTTAAAACTAAAATATATCACAAATGCGTCAATATATTTATTTATTTTTGTTTTAGTCTATGCATAGAACATGTCATATAGGACAAATCCTGAACAAAATTAATTTTGCACTTTATGACCTTTGACCCCTATTTTGACCCCTTAAATGGCACAATTTCGCAAATTCACAACCCTAGTCGTTTTCAGCACCTAAAATTACTCCAGAAAAAGTTTGTGAACTGCTTTTCCTCAAAAATGCCTCATGCATTCACATTTTCTAAAAACAGTCCTAGTCTATCACGATATTGTAAAAAAAAAGGTTTCGGCGGTTAATTTTTTATATTGCTTTCAAGATTGTCACATGTTACCGATGCTGTGATTGGTCAGCGATGTCATCGTGTAAGGGACTTAATCGGTGTTACAAATTTTCTTCCAATAGAGGGCGCTAGTAGTGGATATCAGTAATCTTGACTACATGTATCGAGGCTGAATACGAGGAACGAATATTAGCCTTGATTTATGAAGGTGAGTTCGTCCATGCTGCTTGGTTCATTCATTCATTTATTTATTCACATGCTTCCATACCACGAAGGTTTCAAGCATGTCTGTCCCGGGGTCGAGTTCTGGATAGCCAGAGGTCTAGTCCGGGACAGAAAATTTAACGGGATAATTTTGAATTTTACTCAAAAATTAAAAATATATATAGGGGGACAAATTTAACTATATTTAAAAAAAAAAAATTGAAGGTGTAGTCCAAAAATTTATTTAAAAACTATTATTATATCCAAAATTTTCCTAGACTAATAAATTTTTCACCATTTTAAATGGGCGTTCTAAATTAAAATAATACAACAAACTCTAAGTCTAAGCCCTATCTGGAACGAAGTTGGAGGTTGTTGATTGAAGGTTGTCACAGGAGGTTGATATTAAAATATAATACTAACAGTAATTTACCTTTATGGGAAGGTACCGGGCCCATTTGTAGCTTCAGCGTGGCCGGGGGGGGGGGGGGGGGATCAGGAAGAGCGAGGGGACGGGGGGAAGGCCCCAGACAATCCTATCTCTCCCTAAATCCAAAACGCCTACGCCTAAGCGTCTAACCCCTATTTCTGGTGGCATCCCCCCCTCCCCCCCCCGAACCCACCACCACCCATCCGCCCAACCCGTCGCGCCAGCCGGAACCCCAGCATCGCCCACTCCCCTAAACAAATAATATACTAAACCAGCGATGGGGTCTCCAAGTGATGGAAGACACTGTAATTAAAACCAGCCCTGGCTACAGGAGAAAAATAAACTTTAGTAGATTAAATACTTTGAGACAAAATTAAAATTTAGCAAAAATCATGGTAGAGGGAAAAGGCAACCCCGTGTCGACGCGAAGAAGGGACCCCATTGCGCCTCTCAGTTAACCCCAAAGACACTTTTGTTTTTTCTTTTTTTTTTTTTAAACAAAGTTAATTTTTAAAATGGGATAAAAACAAAAACACATAAAAAGAGCACGCCAGTAAAACAATTAAAGTTGAAAAAAAAAAAAGCCAAACACATTTATACATTTTTTAAATAACAAAACCTAAAATTGTTAAGGAGAAGCCGGCGAAGGATGGAGTTGCATTATTGCCAGATAATGGATCCCAGCCTATAAAACAGTGCCAAACTAACTAAATAAACATCCAAAAAATTACCAAAAAAAAATTAAATAAAATTAAAAGTTTAAAACAACCGAAGGAAA